>NC_056748.1:609936244-610171244 GCF_019279795.1 Protopterus annectens
CTGCATACCATGAGGGAGCACTTCCACTGGGAGAGCCAAGACTACTCAGAATCTAAGAAAAGGCTTAGAGACTTTCTTTTACTACCTCAGCACAGGCCTCTTGCTATCCCCCCTGTTTTAGACATTGTAGATGATGTATTTTCAGAGTCCGGCCTGTCTCCTGACTCTTTACCTCCTGCACCTGTTAAGCCAGACAGAGATACTACAGGGTTCCAGATTCACATAAATTTCTTTATAAAAACCCTGCTGCTGACCCAGAAACTATTCCTCAGGGTCCCAAAGGGGTCAAGGCTTCCACTGCAAAAAACCCTATCCCCTCTGATAGGGATTCAAGGGCACTGGTCAGATGGGGGAAAAGGTTTACACTTCTGCTACCTTGGCTGTGAGGGCTTTAAATTGTCAATTTCATATGCTTAAATATCAGCAATACTTAATGACACTGCTTAAACGGAAAATGTTAAATTCTGAATGTGCAAAAAACAATGAAATGCAGGATTTACTGCATGCAACTCAACAAGTGGGAAAGCATACTTTGCAATATGGTTATGATTCTCTGGAGGCCTCTTGCAGGGCTGTGGTTACAGGTTCTGTCATTAGGAGGCATGCTTGGTTAAGGGAACAGAATCTGCCTGATCATGTTAAAACAAAATTATTAGATGTTCCATTACAGCATGATACTTTGGTGTTAAAGCAGAAGAGGTGTTGAAGAAAATGGAGGACAAAGAGAAATCTATGCAGACAGTTAAGGATTTCTTACAGGTGCAGCCACCCAGATTTAGCAGGAACTGGCCTGCAAAGAACTGGTCCTTTCCAGTGTCAAGACAGGCCACAAAGAGGCAGATACAGACGCCCCAAAGGCAGATCCCAGCCCCAAGGCTCATACAGGCCTAAGCAATGAGGTGCTTCTGCCTCTAAAAGCAGAGAAGACAAATCACAGTCATACAGGAAACAGTCCCAATGACTTTCCTCTGCCAGCACCAAGCACTTATCTTTTGGCAGCCCCCCCCCATAGGGGGAAAACTAGCACTTTTTTCACAAAATTGGCACATGATCACCAAGGACAAATGGGTCTTGAATATAGTGTCTCAGGGCTACAGGTTCCACTTTCACATCCTGCCAAGGGCAAAAGGTATGCCAGACCTGCCACACAGTCAATGGGCAGAGGCACAAAAACAAGTTTCATCCCTCATGGACATGAGGGCCATTCAGCGAGTACCACAGCAAAAACAGGGACAAGGATTTTACTTCAGACTTTTCTTGCTACCCGGAAAGGACAAAGCCTGGAGACCAATACTGGACAGGACCTGTCTATTCTAAACACATTTCTGGACGTTCCAAAATTCAGAATGTTGACACTCTAGCAGCTTCTGCCCATGCTGGGCAAGAAGGCTTGGCTTGTAACTTTGGACCTAAAAGAGGCATACCTGCATGTCCCAATCAGACAATCTTACAGAAGATACCTCATATTCATAGCTGGCTCAATGCACTACCAATTCTCTGCACTGCCCTTTGGCTTATCTACTGCACCCAGGGTCTTCACAAAATGCCTGGCACCAGTAATTGCATTTTGCAGACAAAGAGGAATTCAAATATATCCTTACTTGGACGACTGCCTTATTCAAGCAGAGAACAAGGACATTCTACTAAAGCATCTGGCATTTGTAAAAAGATTACTAATTTGCCTAGGGTACCCAGTAAACGAAAATAAATCAAAACTAGTACCCTCTCAAGAGATAATATTCCTGGGTGCAAGCTTAAATACAACTGCCCAGATGGCTTATCTCACGCCAGACAAACAAAGGCAACTGACTTCTTACTTCAAAATGTTGGCAACAAAGACCCAGATATCTGCAAGAAAAAATCTACAGGCTTTGGGCTTCATGGCATCCTGCATTCTGCTAATTCCATATGCCAGACTGCATATGAGGAAACTACAATGGTATCTAAAAAGTGTTTGGACTCAACATTGCCACAGCCTGGAAACATTAATTACCCTCATTCCCTGCCTGCAACAGGAGTTTCGATGGTGGGCACAGGCCTGTCACCACAACACGGGACAGCCATTCACTTTACCCACAGCCAGGCAGACCCTAATAATGGATGCATCAGATTATGCCTGGGGGGGCCCACATGACAGGAAAATATATTCAGGGCACATGGCCCGCAAGCCAGATGCATCTTCATTTCAATCAAAAAGAGATGCTAGCTGTTCAGAATGCCCTGACAGCTTTCAAGGATCTACTTCATCCAGGACAACTACTGATAAAGGCGGACAATACTACAGTCATGTGGTACATAGGCAAGCAGGGAGGCACACATTCCTAACCCTCTCTGCAGACAAGCCATGACTTTGTGGGACCCAGCATTGACTTATCAAGTTCACCTGCAAGCACAATTCCTGCCAGGAAAGATAAATACTCTGGCAGACGAACTAAGCAGAAACCTCATGGATCCCCACGAGTGGAAACTAGATCCACAAGTCTTCAGCATGATAACAAGGAAATGGGGATGCCCAGACATAGATCTATTTGCCTCCCATCACAACTGCCAACTACAGAGATTCTGCACAAGGACTTATCACAAGCAAGCATGGAAAGTGGATGCCTTATCCTTCAGCTGGAAAAAACTAACAGTATATGCCTTTCCTCCACTGCCTCTCCTCCCCAAGGTACTCCTAAAGGTCAGACAGGAGAAGCCAAAAATGATACTGATTGCTCCAGACTGGCCACGCCAGCACTGGTACCCAATCTTATAGAACTTGTCTCAAGGTCCAGCCTGGACATTGCCTCATATTCCTCACTTACTGACCCAACAAAACAGTCAGATTCTGCATAGCCAACACAGGACCTTAAATCTGGCAGCATGGCGGATATTGTAGCCATTCAGAACACTCCTCTCTCCAAAGCTGTGATGGATGTCATTTTGGAGGCCAGGATGCCCAGTACCAGAAAATTTTATGCAGAAAAATGGAAGAGATTCTGTGCTTGGAACCAGGCACAAGGAATTGACATGTTGGTACCAAATATTCCTCAGATTTTACAGTACTTAACTGAGATGCTGGACAAAGGCCTATCTTTTCAGCAATTAAGATCCATGCCTCTGCCATTTCAGCCCATTACAATACAGAACCACCTATCTTTTCTCATCCTTTAATAAGGCAGTACCTCAGAGGGGCCAAAAACATAAGACCTCCAAGGAGAGCACCAGTACCTGCATGGGACCTCAATTATGTCTTGGAAAAACTCACGCTGCCTCCTTTTGAGCCAGCCTCAACAGCTGATATAAAATTCTTATCCTGGAAAACAGCTCTGCTCCTAGCAATAACCTCTGCAAGACGAGTCTCAGAGTTACAGGCACTCATGGCTGTGGAACCTTTTATCATTTTCCATCCAGACAGGGTTTCTCTGAGGACAAACCTGACATTTATGCCTAAGGTGGTGTCCAGTGTGTTCCTTAACCAAACCATTCACTTGCCTACCTTTTATCCAAACCCACAGAACAAGGGTGAGAGACTTCTGCATTATTTGGACGTACACAGACAGCTACGCTTCTACTTGGACAGAACTAAAGCTCTCAGAAAGACTGAGCAACTTTTAGTGGCATATGCTGCAGGATCACAAGGAAAGGCTATTTCAAAACAGACTATTTCAAAATGGATAGGCCATTGTATTCATTTCTGCTATTCACAACATGGCAAATCAGTGCCTAAGGGCATTAGGCCACATTCAACCAGAGCAGCAGCCACTTCAGCAGCCTTCCTCAGAGGAGTACCAACCAAAGACATCTTAGAGGCTGCAACTTGGAGTTCAGTGCACACTTTTACAAAGCACTACCACTTACCTTTCTACTCTAAATCCAGAGCAGGCTTTGCCACTGCAGTTCTGCAGGGCCTCATAGCCTCTCTTATTCCTATTTAGCCCCAGCCACCCATCCTCAGCTTTGGGATTCAACCCAAGAGTAATGACTG
Source organism: Protopterus annectens (assembly GCF_019279795.1). Taxonomy (NCBI): domain Eukaryota; kingdom Metazoa; phylum Chordata; order Ceratodontiformes; family Protopteridae; genus Protopterus; species Protopterus annectens. The sequence continues at coordinate 609,940,212 of NC_056748.1, forward strand.
CAACAGTGAAACATGATGAACATAGTACAGTTGTGTACCTACCATAAATGTAGAGTTTAGAGAGTATTCACTGTTGCAGTCCAGGTTACCCTCCCACTATCCCCCTTTCTTTTGCTGGGTCTTATCTGTACTTCTCTGTTCTATGTGGTGTATTTACTCGTAGATGAAGGAAATGATTTCCTTAGTGCATGCATGTTTATTGGCATAATTTTTAGCCTACTCTTTTGGGGGCACCTGACATCTGGGGCAAGAAAAACTGAAGAAAATGGCGTCGGCTGCATCTTTTATACCCCTGGCACACTGACGTCAGGGAAGAGACGACAGCAACTGACGCCAGACCAAGACTGTGGAATTCAGGCCAACTGCGGGTAGCCTGCCAGCAGGATAACCCAAGAGTAATGACTGCAACAGTGAATACACTCGAACATCTACATTTATGGTAGGTACAAAACTGTACTTTGTCTTTTCATCTCTTTTGTGCATCCACTGCGAAAGATAGTTTCAGAACAAGATAAATCATCTTTAAGATTTGTTATAATGTAGTATTAAGGCCTCCAAAAATTGCTTATTGTGTGCCATGTTTAATTTCACACTTTTCTGTTACTCCTTTAATGACTTTCAGCTATTGTCTGCTTTTCTGTCATGGAGAATCTTAAGAATTATGTAATTTTCCCTCTATAAATATCAGGAACAACTTTGTTTCTTCACAAGCAAGTGATTGCAGCCAAAAATAGAAGATTAAGAACTGCTGTAGGGTTATCTTAAACTGAAAATGTAAATATCAAAGATTAATATTGGTAGTAGCTGACCTTTTGTTATCCCAGTACTCAATCAAGAAGTCCAACTCCCTTAGTTTATTGAGTGAGGTCCTGTCCAAGATTGGCTCATACATCAGTTTCTTGTGTAAATCTACTTTAATTGGGTATTGTCAGAGCAACTTAAAATTATAATGTCTAAAATTCCATATTGTATCAGGAAGGCTTGAGAGTCAAAATCAATAGTGGCTTAAATAATGAGCCTTTGGTGTAATGGTGTTTCACTTCTTATACCTACATGTCAACTAAAATTAAGTTGTAAGAGGATGTGCTTCTTGGTTATATTCAGGACCACTGGGAGAGCACAAAGAAGGGCATAAATGTTCCTAAAGATGACAAAGATGATGATCCTACAAAACGTAAAAGCGTAGCAGCTAAAGACAACTCACTTCAAAAGAAAGCAAGTTCAAGCCTCTTTGATGCTGAAGAAGATTTGTTCGATGCAACTAAAAAGGACAGGTAGGTAAATTCTTAAATACAGCATTTATAATAAAACTGTAAGTTAAGCAGAGTGAAGCTCTGCCTCATAACGTTAGATACATCAATTTAAGAAAAAGGAAGTATGTAGCATGTGCGTTGCTAACTGATCATAACTCATGTGCTTATAGCTTACTGTCATTCTTCCTGTACCAGTTCCTCTGATATGAAGTTAAGAAATGAAAAATCGCACAGACAATATTACACCATGACGTTGGCTATAAATGCACATTTAATCACAGTGCTGAATAAAAAGTACTTTGAAAGAGTTAAGATGAAATATGATGTTAAGGCACAGGTGTTGCTATACATTAATGTCATTGTGAGAGTTGTCTAATGCCCTGTGTTGTTTAAGGGAATAGTAAAGGGAGGACGAGGAGTTGTAATGTGTCACACAAGTAATATAATTCATATTTATTATTTACCTAGAAGACCCTAAAGTTATTTTCTACACTTCATGGTTTCTGACGCTTTGGGGACTGCATTTTACTATGGTGCCTTTTGTGGTATAGGTCATGTTATTTTGCAGTGCAGTCAGGGAATGAAACCCTGAACAGCTCATTCAGTGTTTTCATAGTTAATTTGTTGTATATTTTTGCAATTTTGGTAACACAAGTTTACACAAATATTATCTGGGGATGGTTTAAGTTTGGGAAAGATGTGATTGTTGACAGCAAAGGACAGTAGTATATCCTTGAGGGATACAAATGTTTGGATGGAGCCACTGTTTTATATAATGCATTGAATGTTTGGCCAGCTCCATGATGTAGAGAGATAAAGCCATGACTACAGTGCAGAAGCTCAGCTGACTGGGAGCTTGTCAGGGAGATGGGAATGAGTGACCACTATGGATATACCCTTCCTGATGGGGAGGGAGATGTTTTTGGCTCACCTTACAGATGATATCTGACAGAAGCACCAATTATTCACCCAGTGGGATTTTAAGCCAGCCAAGCTATGATTCCATTAAGTAACCAAGGGAGAACTAATGCATGAAGGCACACTTCCCAGCTGGAGATGGTGATTGTGGGATTGAAGGAGATGCCAAGGGTGCAGGAAAGGGTAGGCTGTCCTCCCAGGACCACCATGTTGGTTTGCTTCCTACCCCCTGACTCTCACCAGGAAACTGAGGGTTTATGGGGTTCCCATGCAGGAATGGTTGGGCCTTAGGACTGTCACCTGTTTTGGAATTACCTGGCTCTTTTTCTATGGATTACAGCACAATGATTGTGGAGCTGTTGGGAAAAGTCCATGGGGAAGAGGACAAAGGCAAGAAAGAAAAAAAAAAACAGAGTATGTTGTACATGAGTAAAACATTTACAAGGGTGGAGGGACTGAACTATTCACAATGCTAAGGTACACAGTGTTTGTGGGTTGCAGACAACATATTTTCATCCCTTGAGCCAGTTGCTCATATTCATGTCAGTGTGTATTATTTAACTGTGCTTATTAGTGAAGTTAGACACTGCACAGCACATCACATTACACAGGGAAAATTAGTTGCTACTTATTTCTTATAATTAGCAGAAACACTGTTGCATTCTGGATGAACAGAATTTATATATTTCTAAATACACAGTAAATGAAATACTGTACTCTTGCAGTTTGTTAGTCTGGAAACATTGCCTTCCTGTTTCATTTACTTTTACTTTTGTTATTACAACCATTATGCACCAATGATATATGAAAGAACACACAGGTTATATGGCAAGTCATTGTATAAAAATAGCAAACATTAGGAAGGACAGAAACTCTCAAAGCTGAAACTCATGGATGTAGACATCAGTAGATAGGCACATGAAAAGCATATTGCAGAAAGTATTCTAAACAAAATAAACTTTTAAGCATGGGATTGAGTGTTGGTCATTGCATAATTGGAAGTAATAACACTATGAAAAATTAACAAAATTAAAAGGCAAACATCATTTCATCATAGGGACTTAAAAATACTACAAAATCATCAGAGCAATACAAATAGTATTTGCCTGCCTATGTACTGCATTAAGAAAATGTTGAGGCTATCACATTCCAGTTTCCCCAGCTTTTGTTGGGCCATGGACTGCCTCGCCTAGGAACAGCTTCAGTTCTTTCCATGTAAACCCTGTGCAAAGTGCTCAGTCCTTACTAATGGACATTACTGAGCTGACTTGTATAAAGGGCTGCTATACTGCTTATGTATTAGCAGACTGCCACTGGGGAGATGTAGCTCTATGTGGGGGGGGGGGGGTCTGAAGTTGATTTCATTTGTCTTCAACCTGTGGGAATATGGATCCAGTATAGATCCAACTCAGCTGCATTTTCCACCATCAGATCCAAACTCCAAGCTCCTCCCCTACCCATAATGCCCCTGTCTCCCTCCTCCCCTCAGATCTCATTTGCTGAGCGTCCATATAGCAGCGTGATCCATCAACTCCAAGTTCCCATAGTGGTGAGTGAAAATTTTTGACTTTTTTCATCTCTCTTTATCCTTTCTTGTATCTGTCTTCTTAATTCATTTTCCTACCCATATCACTTTTTGCGCTCAGGCATTGGTTCTGTGTGTGTGTGTTTGGGTTCCTTTTTCTGTTGCCATTGGCTGACACCCCTAAGCTGGGCTTTAGAAAATGTGCTGAGTGTGGTCATAAGTTACCACATTCTAAAGGCCACACACTGTGTGTTATATGTTTGGGAGTCCCTCACCTGGACCCCACATGTTTGATCTGTGCGGGCTTCAACCCTCGCGCATTGATCGACAGGAGGAACAAACTTATTCTCGGAGGCCTCCTTCCTCCTTCTGAAGCCTCTATTTCATCTTCATCTGCCCCGGCCCCTAAGATTCAGCCTCCTCCCAAGAAGGCCAGGGACGGAGAGAATCACTGCCATCAAGACCGGGATAGGCCTAAAAAACGGTCCCCTGACTGTGCTTCTTCTGCGTAGCCTCGGCCGCATCCCAGCCCAGGTTCCCCACTGCTCCAATCACCTGGCTTCTCGCCGGAGGCCTCTTGGGCTATATACCCCTTCTAGACATGTCCCCGGTGGCGTCCTCCATTCAATCCACCTGTAGTCTTTCTGAAGCTGAAGTGGACAGGATGATGCAGAGGTTCATCCGGACCCAGATCTAGATGGGAGTCTTGGCTGCTCCCTCCCCCTCCGGGGCTGGGAGCATGCAGTCCACCTTCCTTCCCATTGCTCCTTCTCCAATCCGCCCCCTGGGTTCAGAGTCTTCAGGTCCAAGGTTTCCCGGCGTCGAGGGGTCGGTGCCAGTGGTTCCAGGTACCTCAATGCCGACCATTGTCCTGAGTGGCTCGGCTCCAACCTGCTCTGAGCCATAGTCTCAGCACTAGATCTGAGAGGATGGAGTCGGCCCTTCCATTTGGAGTCTCGGCACCTGGAAGCTTAGATCAGGCTCCCTGTTGAGACACAGGATGACAGACCCAGTGTTTCTCCCCTCAGCTTCGGGGATTCGTTCACCCTCTGCTTTTGATGTGGTGGAGAGGGCTCTCTTGGTGCCCTCGAGACCCTTGATGTTTTATTCCTCTGAGTCCATCCTGGCTCCCTCTCTTTCTGGTCCAGAGTCTTCCATCCTACCCCCTCAGGACAACCTGTCGCCACTCCACCCCAAGGAGCCCCCCCCCCCCGGGAACTGCCTGAAGTTTCCGAGTCCTCCAAGAGAACCCCCCTGAGGACCTCCCTCGGAAACATACATGCAAAAGGACGCACTTGGACTCCACTCCAGAGTCCATCACAGAAGACACTGACTTGGAGGAAGGAGAGGGTTCCCCTGGTCACCACCCGAGGTTGTCTCCTTTGGAGACCTCATGGAACTCCTATGCCAGTGTGGGGGGTGGTCTACCCCAAAACCCAACCCAGATGAGTTGGTGTTCCTGGAGACATTTGGCACAGGACCCTCTACCTCCTGGGTGTCCCCTCTCAGTGATCCTCTCGTGGACTTGATGTCTTTCAGGGCATGGAAGGAACCGGACACAGTGGAGCCTATTCCCCAGCGCCCTGACAAGATTCTCCATGATCCATCAGGCAGGCAGCACTGGTGTAAGGGATCCTCGGTAGATGCCATGGTGGTTGCGGCAGCCACCAAGAAAGAGCTCACTCAGGAGAGCTCTATGGTTCATCTGCCAGACCGGAAATTGCGGGCCATGGACCATTTTGGGAAGCGGGCTTATGCTTTTCAGCCATATTTGGCTTGCATGCATTGATTTACATGGCACATGTCATCAGGCTGCAGCGGGACCTGGTTAGAGATCGCCAAGTGTGCCCTGAGGTCCATGTCGGCAGAGGAGAAGAAGGTATTGTCTTATTGTATGGCCACCCTAACTTCAATTTCCAGCACTTCCATGAGGCTCCTCTCTCATGCTAATGAAGGTACCTCTACGGCGGCAGGCACAGGAGTTGCCATCAGGCGTCATGTTTGGCTCTGATTTTGTGCATTCTTAGACTCCTTCAAGACATTATTTGAGAAGACCCCCTTTGATGGTTCTACCCTTTGGACTGTTTGCGGCACCCTAGTCCAGCGTGAGAAAGACGGGAAGACCATGTCTGTCATCGGGATTTGCTTCTCAACCCTGCAATGATCTTTTTTCCTGGAATCAGTTTGGGGTGAAGAAGATGTGGTTCCGAAAGTCTCAGGCCCTTTCCTACGATGCTTAGGACTCTGCCTTCCTCCAGAGGCAGAGGGAGATATGATAGACGCCGTCCTCATGGCAAAGGGGGTCCAAGGAACCAAGAATCTCGGGTTTCTTTCCTGGACATACCCTCGCAGCAGCCCTGAAAGGTTGCCCGACTGCTTGTGTCTGGCGACAGTCAAGAGATGTCTGCGTCTCTGCACCCAACAGCCTGGGAGTCTTATCACAGACGATCGTTGAGTGCTGCAGATCATATTCAGAGGATACTCAAGCCCCTTCTTTCAACCCCCAGTCCCTCCCAAACACCTCCTGGACATCTCACCTCTGCAACAGGAGGAGGCAGCAGAGGAAGTTTCCAAGCTGTTCCGAAAAGCAAGTCGTCCAGCTTGTTCCACCAGACCAATCCAGATCAGGCATCAATTCCAGGTTCTTTTTGGTGCCAAAGAAAACGGGGGACTTAAGACCCATCCTGGATCTTGTCATCCTAAACCTGTCAGTTGCCAAGACAAAATTCTGGATGGTCACTCTCCAATCCATTCTGCTTTCTGCAGATGAACGACTGGATGTGCTCAGTAGACCTCCAGAATGTGTACTGTCATATCAAGAGGGACAGGTGCTCTTGGAGGTTCCTCCACTTCCAGCTGGGAGCCAGTCATTCAGTTCAGAGCGCTCCCCTTTGTTCTCACCACAGCCACCAGGGTGTTTACCAAAGTGATGGTAGTGGCGGCTGCTCATCTGCGGCTTCAGGGCTTCCAGGTCTTCCCTACCTGGATGATTGGCTCCTTTCTGCTCCCTCCAGGCATCGACTCTGTCAAGCAAGGGATCTTCTTCTCAAGACCATCCACCAGCTAGGCATAACCATAAATCAGAACAAGTCCCATTTGGATCCAGTGCAAGTTCTTGACTTCATTGGGGCTCATTTGGATACCATTCAAAGCAGGGTGTTTCTAACTTCGGACAGACTTCAGTCCCTCCGTAGTCATATTTTTTACATTGTTCAGACACAGTATCCTTTTGCAGAGTCAGTTTTTTGGGCATTGTGGTCCATGGCGGCCATGATCACCCTGATCCCTACAGCTCTTCTTCATATTAGAGTCCTCCAATGGACTCTGGCAGTTCAGTGGTCATTGCTAGACCTGCCCTTATCTTATCCAGTGGGGTTATCTTGGGCTTGCAAGGATTCACTTCTCTCGTGGCTTCAGTCCCCAGATCTTCTTTTAGGTCGTCTGTTTATTCTTCCCGCCCTGATGATCACAGTGATCATGGATGATTCCCTGCTCGGGTGGGGGGTATTGCATGGAAAGGACATTCCAAGGCACTTGGTCTTCCCTGGAGACCCATCTGCATATCAGTGTACTGGAGATGAGGACGGTGCTGTTAGTATTGCAAGCTCTTCATGCACATCTTCCCCAAGGGTCGATTGCCATCCAGACAGACATGTCTGTAGTCTGGTACATCAGCACACAGGGGGGAACCAGGTCTTACCCCCTTTGTCGCAAAACCATGAGATTGTGGGAGTGGGCAATCTCCTCTGGCCATTTTCTGGTGGCAGTGTACATTCCGGGGAGGTCTGACATTGTGGGGGACAGGCTCAACAGATCTATTCTGATGCCTTGCGAGTGGTCTCTGAATCCTTCAGTAGCAGAACAAATCTTTCTAAAGTAGGGTCAGCCTTGCTGTGATCTCTTCGCCTCTCCTTCCAACGCAAAGTGCAATGAGTATTTCATTCTGAACCCCCCTCTGGGGAAGTCCCCCAGAGATGCTGTAGTTCATGCTTGGTCCTCCAGTCTACTGTATGCTTGTCCTCCACTCGCTGTAATCCCGAAATTCATTCCGAAAGCTCGATTGCTGGGGAGCTTAGTGATCCTCATTGCCCCCTTCTGGCCTCGCCAAGTTTAGTTCCGCTCTAGTGGTCTCATGCAGTGTGTCGTTTTTGGACACTAGATCCAGTTCCGGATCTGATCACTCATCCCTCAGGGATCCCGTACCCAGATTTAGCCAGTCTGAAGCTCACTGCTTGGCTGCTTCAGTTTCAGTGATAGTTGGGACTCCTGGGCTGTTTTCTCCCCTTAAGAAGATTTTGGTAGCGGCTCACAAGTCTTCCATCAGGAAGGTTTATTCTAGTAAGTGGAAACGTTTCTCTATATGGGTTTCTCAGCATGAGCTGAACCCCTTTACTGCCCCAGTTCCTGCCATTTGGAGTTTTTGGTAATATCTTTATTCATGGCACTATTTTTTCTACAGTAAAGGTACAATTGGCAGCGATCTCAAATTTTCACATAGGAGAGAATATGGCTTCTTTGGCTTCTTCCAAGCTGTGTAAAGCCTTTTTGAAAGGTACCTTTTTACTCAGGCCTCCAGTCGAGGACTCAACGCGCCCCTGGGATCTTACCCTAGTTCTACAAGCTTTGGTTTCTCCCCCTTTTGAACCAACAGCTACAGTAGATTTGCAATTCCTGTCTTGGAAGACAGTCTTTCTGATTGCCATTACTTCAGCCAAGAGAGTATCGGAGTTCCAGGCCCTATCTGTCAAGCCCCCTTGTATGGTGTTTAACAAAGACTGGGTTTCCTTAAGAATGAACCCTTCATTTCTTCTGAAAGTGGCTTCAGAGTCTAACATTAACCAGATCGCTAGTCTCCCGGTTTTCATAAAGGATATGCACACCTCCAGACTGGTAGCCCCACAACGCACCTGAGATAATTCAGGTGCAACTAACATTGGCTAAGACAGCGATTCAGGTTGTAGCCTGCTATAGGTCCCCAACCATGTCCCAAGACTCTCACGCCATGTTCCTAAGCACCCTGGAAACCATTAGGGTCCAACCCAACATACTCATACTGAGTGACTTCAACTACCCTTCCGTCAACTGGGAAAACTACTCATGTAAGGCCTGGATCTCTGATACTCTCTTGGCCGAAATGATGGCAACCAGAAATGCCGTCTTCCAAGACAGGGATTGCAAGTACACTGCAGCTGCTGGTTCAGCAGCTACCAGCTGGCCAGGGCACTTCTATGGGCTAGGCTTGTAAAGGCTCCAGGGCCATTAGCCTAGTAAACACCTATGAACTTCCAGAATACAGGAGAGTATAAATTACATTTGCTTGATATTCATAGGCAACTGCGCTTCTGTTTGCATAGAACAAAATCCTTTCATAAGTCTGATTGTTTCCTTTTGTAAGCCTTTCCTGGGGAAACCTGTTTTGAAAGTAACTGTTGCTCATTGGCCCATCGAGCCAAGGGACTGTCTCCACCAGGTCATGTCAAGGTGCATTCTTCTTGGTCTGTAGCTTCTTCTGCGGGCATTTGGTCTAGGGTTTCCTTACTGGGCATCATCTTATACATTTATCTCTCATTTCAAATTGGATCTTCTTTCCAGAGGCAGGGCACCTTTTGGCTCAGCTGTGCTCCGGAACATCCTTCCATGAGGACCTCCCAGGACTGTTTGGTAGCTGGGGACTCTGTCACACATGTTGAAGATGAAATGGAAACAACAACTTCAGATAAAAGTTAAGTGCTCAACATAATGGTCCATGTGAGTTGTTGCTTTTCATTTGTCTTTAATCGTCACTCCCTCCTTCCCTCTGCCTTTTGCGGGCTGTGTAGTGGACTGGATGGCAGGCACATAGCCCCTACTCTGGTGGGCCTGTATTTTCCTTATTGTGTTAGGGGATATTAATGCCACAGGGTTAGGTGTATGGTTAAGTGGAGGTGCTGCTGTCTGCAGCAAACTCGATCTGAGGGGAGGAGGGAGACAGGGACATTATGGGTAGGGGAGGAGCTTGGATCCAGTGCTGGAAAATGCGTCCATGTCAGATCCATGCTGGATCCGTATTCCCACAGGTTGAAGACAAATGAAAAGCGACAACTCAGATGGAACGTTATGGTGAGTACATAACTTTTTTTTCCCCCCTTATACGTATAACCACTGCCTCTGAAATGAACCAGTTAATGAATGTTTTTACTGAAAGGTGCAGTGGACATGCACTAGTAAAAGCTAATATTCAGGCATAGATGGCATGAATTTGTCTCCCATCCCATTTACAAATATATTGTTGGGCAGTGTTTGCATGTAGGTACAGAAGCAGAAAAGCAAAGCTTTAACTGCTGATGCTGCATTTCAGCCCAATTCCAAGTGAATGTTGAGTAATTTCTTGTCCGTTTCTTCAGTGCTGCCACATTAGGAATGACTATACAGATTTATATTTTTCTGCAATATTAGATATGTTGTTTTCCCCACAACATTTGATCAAGCATCACTTGTTCTTCACATTGATCACTGCTATCGTAGCCTTAGCTATACGAGTTATATGTTGCCAAGGATATAACAGCTGACCAGCTTCCAAAGCTTCAGAGCACTTTTCACGCACCCAGTCAAGCGGAGCTGACTAAAAGACAAGCTTGGGCGCAAAGCCCTTCAGAGATTTACTGCCACAGAACAGTATGTTCCTCTGAGGCTTTTGAGGGTTGACTGTCAGCTTGTGCTTTCCTAATCTGGGCAGATAAGTACCTTTTGGGGGAACAATTTCAGTTTTCTTATTTTTTACTGATGTTTTATTATTTTCCAATTCAAGAATGTTATTTTAAAGCTGGCAGTATTGTGATGTCCTTCAAGGATGCATCTGCAGTCATAACATATGGGTTGTCCTGCCTCAGGCAGCCCTTCGGTCAGCCGGATTCCAAAGTCTGGGTCTGGCCTCGGCTGATGTCGCACTTTCCCCGACATCAGAGCGTCTGGGGTATAAAAGCATCAGCCTACGCCATTTTCCTCAGTCTTTCTTGCCGCGCGGTGCCCGAAGCAGAAGCAGTTCGCAAGTGCCGGTCGGTCAGATCCTGTGATTCAGCTACCGAAGACTTCGAAAAAGCTAAGTACCCCCTTGGGGACTCTTTCTTGCCTCAGCCGATATCAGATAAAGTAAATAATTGTTTAACTTGTGGGAAACAAATACCTCATAAGGATTTCCACTCTTACTGCCTCCCTTGCTTAGGCCCAGACCACGACGTCTCGGCCTGTTCAGCCTGTGCTTCCTTCAACCGACGAACTCTTAGACGTCGGTCGGAGTTTGGAGAGGAGTTCTTTGGGGCTAATTTTGCATATAAGATGCCGTCGGAGACTCCGACATCGCATTTGGTGAAAAAACGGAAGGGCAAGGACCGACACTCACGGCCCGCGGTTTCGGCTGAAACCACAGTAAGGCCTACCGCGAGTGTCTCGGTTTCGGCCGAAACTGAGTCCTCAGAGCTTCCTTTAACCGAATCCACTCAACCGACCACCGCGGCCCTGCAGGCCCCGGCTGAGTCCGCTACTGAGCTACCTACCGAAACCAGTGTCCAGGAAATGTCAGACACCATACCTTTGGACAAATCTACCCCTGCACGTGGGGCAGCTAGACCCCCTGCTTCCATGTCCATTAAGGCTTTTTCCAGGGCTAAAGCTGCTAAACTTACTAAAGCTTTGCCTCCCAAGTCTACCTCCCAGAGGCCTTCCTCCAGTTCTCAGATCCTCAGCCTTGCAGAGGATCTTATTTCTTTAATTAGAGGTTCTCAGCCTCACCCGGACAGGGGCTCTCACCCACCTCCAGAAAAAAGGCCCAGGACTGAGCCCTCTGACCTACACTCTTCAGATGAGTCCTCGGATGGATCTGAGTTGTCAGATCACCATGAGGAGGCTTATTCGCCCTATGAGGATTCTGATGCTGAAGAATCTATCCCTTTGGCTTCCCTTCCTGAAGAGTTTTCTTTTGGTGAGACTCTACACTCCATGAGAGAACATTTTCAATGGCAGGGTCAGGAATTCTCTGATTCTAGAAAGAGATTAAGGACCTTTTTGCATTTGCCTCAACATAGGCCCTTGGCTATACCTCCTGTTTTGAATGTTATTGATGATGTGTACAATGATGTTAGTACTGCCCCTGATACTCTCCCCCCGGCACCTGCCAAACCTGATAGATACTACAGGGTCCCGGATTCTCATTTTCATCTGTATAAGGCCCCACTCCGCAGACCCAGATACTATTTCTCAGGGCCCTAAAGGGGTTGCAGCTGCCACTGCCAAAAATCCTCTACCTTCTGAAAGGGAGTCTAGAGCTTTAGAGAGATGGGGAAAGAAGGTATATACTTCAGCAACTCTTTCCGTGAGGGCATTAAATTGTCAATTTCATATGATACAGTACCAAGAGTATTTGTTAGATGAACTGAATAAGGAGCTTTCTTCTTCTGAACCCCTTGACCGTAAATCCCTTCAGGATCTGGTACATAACTCACAGCAGGTTAGTAATCATTTTTTAAAGTGTGGTTATGATGCACTGGAGGCTTCATGTAGGTCAGCTATGACTGGGGCAGTTATTCGTAGGCATGCCTGGCTGAAGGAACAATCTTTGCCAGACCATGTTAAAGCTAAACTCCTGGATGCTCCAATGGAAAAACAAAAATTATTTGGCTCCTCGGCTCAGGAGGTCTTAAAGAAGTTTGAAGAAAAGGCAAAATCTGTGCAAACAGTTAAGGATTTTCTGCAAGTACAACCACCGAGATTCAGCAGAAACTGGCCTACTAAGAATTGGTCCTTTCCAGACTCGGACAGAGCCCAGAGAGGCAGGAACAGGCGTCCCAGAGGTAGAGGGCAAGCTAGGGGCTCCTACAGAGGCTGTCAGTGGCAGCCTACCAACCAGAGAGGTAGTGCAGCAACAACAACAACTACTACTACACCAGGACAGACACAATGACTTTACTTTGATTCCGCCTACCAGGGCTCAATTGGAAGCACCCTTGGGCGGAAAGCTTTCTTTATTCTCAAAAAACTGGCATTACATTACAAGGGACACATGGACACTGCAAATAATAGACAAAGGATACAGGTTCCACTTCCACACTTTGCCAAGAAGAAATGGAATGCCAAACCTGCCACCAAATCAGAGGGCAGAGGCCTTAAAGCAGATCAACAGCTTACTTCAAATGAAAGCCATAGAAAAGGTACCTCTTTCAGAACAAGGCCAAGGATTTTACTCCAGATTATTCCTTGTTCCAAGAAAAGAAAATCAGTGGAGGCCTATTCTCGACCTGTCCGCACTAAATACTTACCTCATTGTGCCAAAATTCAAGATGCTGACCCTACAACAACTTCTTCCCATGCTGGGCAAGGAGTCTTGGCTGGTGACTCTAGATCTCAAGGAGGCATACCTGCATGTCCCTATTCGACCAAGTTGCAGAAGACACCTCAGATTTCTTGCAGGATCAGAGCATTGTCAATTCTCAGCATTGCCCTTTGGCTTATCTACTGCGCCCAGAGTATTCACGAAATGCCTGGCATCAGTAATTGCACACTGCAGACTTCAGGGGATTCAAATCTACCCATATCTGGACGGCTGCCTTATACAAGCGGACAACAAGAAAAGTTTGATAAAGGACTTGGCCTATGCCATCCACTTACTACAGGCCTTGGGATACACAATCAACATCCAAAAATCAAGACTTGTTCCATCCCAAAGGATAACCTTTTTGGGTGCAGATCTAGACACAACCATCCAAATGGCCTTTCTCACAGAAGAAAAACAAAAACAACTTCCGGATTACTTCATGAATCTAACAAGACAAACTCAGCTAACTGCAAGGAAAATCCTGCAGGCCCTGGGTTACATGGCATCCTGCATAATTCTGATTCCACAGGCCAGGCTACATATGAGAAAATTACAATAGTACCTAAGGAGTGTATGGTCTCAGCACAGTCACAGTTTGGAAACTTTGATACCAATCATTCCTTGCCTTCAAAAGGAATTCCTGTGGTGGGCCCATGCCTGCCAGTCCAACAAAGGGTTGCCTTTCAACAAACCAAAAACAAAACAAACCATCACCACGGACGCTTCAGACCGAGGATGGGGAGCACACATGGAGGGCAAATGTATCCAAGGCCTATGGTCTCAAGGACAGCTGCACTTGCACATAAACCAAAAGGAGATGCTGGCAGTGATGCACGCAATCGAGGCCTTCAAACCTTTCCTCCATCAAGGCCACCTGTTAATAAGGACAGACAACACCACGGTCATGTGGTACATAAACAAGCAGGGAGGCACACATTCCTACCCTCTATGCAGGCTGACTATGAAGCTATGGGAACTATGCCTGAAGCTCAATATCCAACTACAGTCCCAGTTTGTGCCAGGGAAAGAAAATGCACTGGCAGACAGCTTAAGCAGAACTACCATGGATGCACACGAATGGATGCTGCACCCAGACATCTTCCTACTCTTAACAAAAGCATGGGGAAAGCCAGAGATAGATCTGTTCGCTTCCCCCCACAACCATCAACTGAAGACATTCTGTTCAAGGACATACCACCCAAAAGCTTGGAGGGTGGACTCCCTCTCTTTCAGCTGGAAAGCTCTAAAAGTATATGCCTTCCCACCTCTCCCATTAATGTCCAAGGTTTTACTGAAGATCAGGGCGGAACAGCCAAGAGTGATTCTAATAGCTCCAGACTGGCCAAGACAGCACTGGTACCCACTATTGAGGAGCATGTCACAGGCGAAACCATGGCCTCTCCCCCTATGGCCTCTTCTTCTGACGCAGAACAATTTCAAGATCATGCATCCCAACTTGAAAACATTGCAGCTAACTGCCTGGAAAATTCCATAAACCCCCCTCAAAATAACTTATCACAGAGAGTAAAGGACATTATTATGGAAGCTCGCCGGCCTTCCACAAGGAAGACATACTCAGCAAAATGGAAAAGATTTCTCATTTGGAACACAACAAAAGGCTTAGATGTGACAGTGGCGAGCATGACACATATTCTGGAATACTTAGCAGAATTGTTCCACAATGGCCTGTCCTATTCTTCCATTAAGATTCATGCCTCAGCAATTTCAGCAGAATACAATGTGGATCCACCTATCTTCTCGCACCCTCTCCTCAGGCAATTTCTGAGAGGGATCAAAAACATCAATCCTCCAAGAAAACCCCCTTTACCTACTTGGGATCTCAATTTTGTACTGGAGAAACTAACACTTCCTCCCTTTGAACCAGCAGCATCTGCGGATCTACAGTTTCTGTCTTGGAAAACAGCATTCCTTCTGGCCATAACTTCAGCAAGAAGAGTATCTGAGTTACAAGCTTTAATGGCAGTACAGCCATTTCTTATCTTCCATCAGGACAGAGTTTCACTAAGAACCAATCCTACTTTTATGCCAAAGGTGGTATCTAGGGTATCCCTGAACCAAGCTATCCACTTGCCTACATTCTTCCCAAATCCACAAAATAGAGGGGAAAAACTTCTACACACTCTGGATATACACA
This sequence comes from Protopterus annectens, assembly GCF_019279795.1. Classification (NCBI taxonomy): domain Eukaryota; kingdom Metazoa; phylum Chordata; order Ceratodontiformes; family Protopteridae; genus Protopterus; species Protopterus annectens. The sequence continues at coordinate 609,955,409 of NC_056748.1, forward strand.
GACAACTACACTACTACTTGGACAGAACTAAAAGTAACAGAAAAACTGACCAACTCCTTGTAGCATATGCTGCTGGGGTACAAGGAAAAGCAATTTCCAAACAGACAATTTCAAAGTGGATAGGAAATTGCATTCGATTTTGTTACTCCTTTCATGGAAAGACAGTTCCTGCAAATATCAGGCCTCATTCCACAAGGGCCACAGCTACCACTACAGCCTTCCTAAGAGGGGTGGCTACCAAGGACATTTTAGAAGCTGCTACATGGAGCTCCGTGCATACATTTGCCAAACATTACAATTTACCTTTATACTCCAGATCCACAGCGGGTTTTGCTACTGCAGTCCTGCAGGGGATCTTAACTACACCATCCTTTTCTTAGTACCTCCTCCCCCAGATTGGCTATGGTATTCTACCCGTATGTTATGACTGCAGATGCATCCTTGAAAGACATAGTACAGTTTTGTACCTACCATAAATGTAGATGTCCGATAGGCATGCATCTGCAGTCAGGGTTACCCTCCCTCCTTCCCCTCTGTGGTATTCCTAGGGTACTTACCCCTCCATTAGCTAGCTGGGGGATCTATTATGGTGTATTTGTTTGTATATATGTATATATTCTTTGGAAAACGTTTTGAATGTTACTGCATTCCTCCAAATTTGGCCTTCCTAGAGGGCACCTGGCATCTGGGGCAAGAAACACTGAGGAAAATGGCGTCGGCTGATGCTTTTATACCCCAGACGCTCTGACGTCGGGGAAAGTGCGACATCAGCCGAGGCCAGACCCAGACTTTGGAATCCGGCCGACCGAAGGGCTGCCTGAGGCAGGACAACCCATATGTTATGACTGCAGATGCATACCTATCGGACATCTACATTTATGGTAGGTACAAAACTGTACTTTTTAATGTACCTTCTCGAGACTGTAACATTTTTTTAAATGGAGTACTCGTTTCTCTAAGTTTAAAAGTAGTGTTATTTGATAAAATATTTTCTGTGGAGAAATTGTTTATTTTAAAGTTGTGTGGCTGCCATAGTGTTTGAAAGTGCGTTTTACTGTTTTTGTTTGTCAAAAAAAGTAGTATCGTTTGTGGACTTGGTTTTACTGACATTGTTGCTCATTTTATCCAGGATAGAGGCACCGTTTTTGGCTTGGCCATGGAACAGATTCACTTCCATAGTCAGTCCTCCTTCCAGCCACAAAAAGAAGTTAAGCAAATGGCCTTTGTTACCACACCACAGCAGGCTAGCAATTTGCCTTCTGCAGGTAGGTGACTCTGCTGTGGCCATTTGTTGTACCTCAGACTACTCATCTTTTACCCCAGATTCCTCTTATGTAGTGTCATATCATCAGATATTCTTATTCAGAACATGTTCAGGAACATCTGATGATCTGACACTTTTTGTGGTGTTTCTACACAGTACTGCCACTTTATTGAGATTTACTTGCAGTCATTCCAGGGACAGTATAGATTTTCTGGATGCGAAAATCCACAAAAATATGTACATGTCTTTACAAAAAAACATGTAAAAAGAACAGCGTACTTCATAAACCTAGTATGCACCCTAGACATGTCTCCAGGAATGTCATTAAAGGACAGTTTCTAAGGGTAATGAGACTCCATGATGATGATCATCAAGAGTTAGACTGGGACTTTAAAGATCTCACCGAGGATTTTACTGGAAGAGGTTATTTCTTGAGTGAGGTTAATGAAGTGATCAAAGAGGTACGATCCCTTAAAGACACCTCAGCTACACCATTTTTTTTTCAGATTCTGTTGGCAGCAATGTCCCTGTAATGCAAGATACTAAACGTAACCCGAGGGTGATGCTTACTTAATTCCAGTGATGTGGGCATTGTATGTCACATCATCCGTAAGAACTGGCGAATACTTATGGCTGATGATAAACTTAAAGATATATTGAGTCCTGCACCTCTGTTTACATTTAAGAATAATAAGTCAGTTAAGTGCCAGCTTTGTTAAAACAATCCTCTGCACCTGTGAATAGAATGACTGGTCAGACTGGGGCTTTTCCATGTACGGGATGTGGCGCCTGTAGATATATCTGGAGTACATTACAGTTTGTACATCCACTTACTGAATGTACCATGCATGCATATTTTTACGCACATTGCAAGAGCAAGAATCTTGTGTATTATGCACGGTCAGTTTTTACATAGGAAAACCGAGTAGAACCCTGAAGGGCAGGGTGTTGGAACATAATGTGAAATTAGGTATTTAAAAATGACTAATGCTTTGGCTGCACATGTTAATTGTGGGAAAGAAACACTGGTTTAAGTTCTTGGTACTTGAGGTTGTGAATATGATATATATATATATATATATATATATATATATATATATATATATATATATATCTATATATGAAATAGGGGGTGGTGTTTTGTACAATACAAAGGAGTATTGTGAGTTGAGATGGATTTTAAAGCTACAGGGGAACAAGCCCCCTGGCTTGAATGAGCATGTCAGTGTTGAAACTACGGGACCTCCCCCACTGATTTGATTGGTTGTTGTCTTATTTTAAATTGTACTTGTTTTGTGTTTCTAGGTCTGAAGAAGTGGCATTGTTTGGTCTGCAAAAGCACTCGTCTGTATCTTATTGTTTATTTTATTTTTTTTATTAAAGCCTTAATTGTTTTTGTAGTCATGGTTGTAGAGTAGCATTTTTATTTTTATATTACATGGTTTGGTGTTTAGTCGACCTTTACTTGTAAGGATATCATGTGTTCTTCCTTTATTATTGCTAGAATGTCCCATTGTTTTCAGCAGAAGAACACTGAAGTTTCTTGGTCCCAGAAAAACTACTACAAGTTGTTACAGAAGGATCTTCCAGAGCCTGCATGCATTCCTCCTGTCCTGTCTGCTTTACAGGATTTGTGTCTTACTGCCTGCAGTTTTCTTGATAGTCAGCCAGCTGTCCCTAAAAAAGGCAGAGAGGCTGTATAAAGTTCCTCAATCTTTCAAATTTGTATACACTATTCAAAACCTGACCTAGCAGCTGTAGCTTTAGTTGACTTCTCTGCTGCTAAGAACTTAATTCCAATCCTACTTTTTCTAATAAGCTTGGGAAATTTATTGGTAGGTATGGGGAAAAAAGTGTAGACTTTTACAACTTTGAATTTCAGAATTTTAAATAGTCAGGTTTGTACATTAAAGCTTATTCTGCCATATTATGAAAGTATGAGGAATGTTTTAGGTACATATGTTTGTGTTTCACTGTTGCAGTCATTACATTTGGGTAATCTGCTGGCAGGTTGCCCTCAGTCTGCCTGAATTCCGAAGTCTTAGGTCCTGCATCGGTTGCGGTCTCCTCTTCCATGACGTCAGGTCATCAGGGGTATAAAACAAGCAGCTGACGCCATTTTCTTTAGTCTTTCTTGCCACACGGTGCCCAAAGCAGAAGCAGTTCGCAAGTGCCAGTCGGCTGACTCCTGAAATTTTCGAGCTCGAGTTTCAGAACTGAAGTCTTCACTAAAGCTAAGTACCCCGTTGGGGAAACTTTTTTCTTGCTCCATACCGATGTCAGAAAAAGTTAATAATTGTATTACTTGTGGGAAGCAAATACCTCATAAGGATTTCCATTTATACTGTATTCCTTGCCTAGGCCCTGATCACAACGTGCCTGGCTGTCGGTTTTGTGCTAGATTTAACCAACGCACAGATTTAACTACCCTGAAATGTTGTTGGATAGCAATCCGACTACCGGAGTATACAAAAAAACGCAAAGAAAAGGACAGAGACAGACAGTCGAGGTCCAAAACTGACTACGAAGCTTCTCCTAATCCGGTCGCCGGTTTGCTGGTACTCAGTGAGGCACTTTTGCAGCCCCTGATACCCGCTACTTTCGAGTTGCAGGCCCCTACCAAGACCCATGTAGAGTCCGGCATGCCACGAGATACTCAAAGTATTGTACCCACGGATGTCTCTCCCTCGGATGGGTCCAGAGCCGCTGAGCAGGCACCGGCTTCTGAGGGTGTATTCAGGCCTCAACATTTTTATATAAAACTAATGATAGCTGCAAAACCAAAGACAAAAGCAACTTCTAAAGCTAAAAAAAAGATGCATGAGCCACGTGCACAGGCCGCTATGCCTTAAAAACAGATGATCAAAATGGCTGAAGACCTTATTACCTTGATTAGGGGTTCTCAACCCCCTCCTGATAAGAGGGCTAGGCAAGACACTGATTATGAATCTTCAGATCAGGTTTCTATTTTTTCTGATTCCTCTTCTATTTCTTCTGATTCCTCTTCTGATTAGGAATTATCTATACCTCCCTATGAGGATTCTGATGCAGAGGAATCTATCCCATCTGCTTCACCTCCTGAGGATTATTCATTTGGAGAAACCTTGCATACTTTGAGAGAGCATTTTCACTGGGAGAGTCAAGATTTCTCAGAATCTAAAAAGAGGCTCAGGGATTTCCTCCTCCTTCCTCAGCACAGGCCTTTAGCCATACCCCCTGTTTTAGACATTGCGGATGATGTGTTTTCGGAGTCAAGCTTGACTCCTGACTCCTTACCTCGGCTCCCAGCAAGCCTGACAGATATTACAGCAGGGTCTCTGACTCGCACAAATTTTTATGTAGAAACCCTGCTGCTGACCCTGAAACTATTTCACAGGGTATAAAGGGAGTTAAGGCCTCAACAGCAAAAAATCCTACCCCATCTGACAGATATGCAAGGGCACTGGATAGATGGGGAAAGAAAGTTTATACATCTGCAACTTTGGCAATTAGGGCCTTAAACCGCCAGTTTCATATGCTTAAGTATCAACAACATGTTATGGAATTGCTGAAACAGAAAATTATGTTGATTTCTGAATGTGCAGAAAATAAAGAATTGCAGGAATTATTGCATGCAGCTGAGCAAGTTGGAGAGAATACTTTGCAATGTGGTTTTGATTCCTTAGAGGCCTCCTGCAGGGCCACAGTTACTGGATCTGTGATGAGGAGGCATTCCTGGCTAAAATAACAAAATTTGCCTGATCACGTTAAAGCTAAATTACTGGATGCACCTTTACAGCATGATATTCTGTTTGGTATTAAGGCAGAAGAGGTTTTAAAGAAAATGGAAGACAAAGCTAAGTCTATGCAAACTGTAAAAGACTTCTTACAAGTGCAGCCACCAAGATTCAGTAGACATTGGCCTACAAAAAATTGGTCCTTTCCTGTGTCCGGCAGAGCTCAAAGGGACAAATCCAGACGCCCTAAATGTTCTAGATACCAGGCACAAGATTCTTACAGGTCAAAGCATTGGGGGACTTCTACCTCCAAATCTGGAGGAGATAAAGTGCAACCATACAGAAAACAGTCCCAATGACTTCCCTCTGCCTTCACCAAGCACTTACCTTTTGGCAGCAAGCACCCTTAGGGGGAAAATTAGCACTTTTTGCTCAAAATTGGCAGTTAATAACCCAAGACAAGTCGGTGCTAAACATAGTATCACAGGGATACAGATTCCATTTCCATACTCTGCCAATGGCAAACAGTTGGCCAGATCTGCCAAAAAATCAATGGGCAGAGGCACAGAAACAGGTTACGTCCTTCATGGATATGGGGGCTATTCAGCCAGTACCAGAACAGGAAAAAGGACAAGGTTTTTACTCGACTGTTCTTGGTACCCAGAAAGGACAAGGCCTGGCGGCCAATACTGGATTTATCAATTTTGAACACATTCCTGGACATTCCAAAATTCAGAATTCTGACTTTGCAGCAGCTTCTGCCCATGCTGGGCAAGAATGCTTGGCTGGTGACATTAGACCTAAAAGAGGCATACCTGCGTGTCCCAATAAGGGAATCGTGCAGAAGATAACTCCATTTCAAGGCTGGCTTAATGCATTACCAATTCTCTGCACTGCCCTTTGGCTTGTCTACTATGCCCAGGGTCTTTACAAAGTGCCTGGCACCAGTAATTGCTTTTTGCAGACAAAGAAGTATACACATATATCCTTACTTGGACGACTGTCTCATTCAAGCAGAGAACAAGGACATTCTTCTTCAGCACCTGGCATTTGTGAAAAGGCTTCTAACATGCCTAGGGTACACAGTAAACGAAAATAAATCACAACTGGTACCCCCTCAAAAGATAACATTCCTGGGTGCAAGCTTGAATACAACTGCCCAGATGGCTTTTCTCACGCCAGACAAACAAAGGCAACTGACTACTTAGTTCAAACTGATGGCAACAAAAACCAAGTTATCTGCAAGACAAACTGCAGGCTTTGGGGTTCATGGCATCCTGCATCCTACTGATTCCATATGCAAGACTGCATATAAGGAAACTTCAGTGGTACCTAAAAAGTTTATGGAGTCAACATGGTCACAGTCTGGAAACAATGATTCCTCTCATTCCCTACCTACAACAGGAGTTTCTATGGTGGCAAAGGCATGTCACCAAAACATGGGACGGGCCTTCACTCTACCCCCTGCCAGCCAAACCTTAACAACAGACGCATCAGATTATGCATGGGGGACCCACCTGGAGGGAAGATGCATTCAGGGCATATGGACCCCAAAACAAATGGATCTGCATATCAACCAAAAAGAGATGTTAGCTGTTCAAAATGCCCTGACAGCCTTCAAGGACTTACTTCATCCAGAACAACTACTGATAAAGACGGACAACACCACGGTTATGTGGTATATAAACAAGCAGGGGGGCACACACTCATACCCCCTTTGCAGATTAGCCATGGCACTGTGGGACACAGCTTTGACTTACCAAGTACATCTTCAAGCTCAATTCCTGCCAGGAAAAAAAGTACTCTGGCAGACGATTTAAGCAAAAGCCTTATGGACTCTCACGAGTGGAAACTAGATCCACAAGTCTTCAGCATGATAACAAAGAAATGAGGGAGCCCGGACATAGCTCTATTTGACTCTCCTCAAAATGATCAATTGAAAAGATTCCGCACAAGGACTTATAACAGACAAGCATGGAAAGTGGACGCCCTATCCTTCAGTTGGAAAAACCTCTCAGTTTATGCCTTGCCCCCTCTGCCTCTTCTTCCCAAGGTCCTACTAAAAGTCAGACAAGAGAAAACAAAGGTGATACTAATTCCCCCGGACTGGCCCCGCCAATTCTGGTACCCAGTCCTAAGGAACTTGTCTCAATACCCAGCTTGGACCTTAACTCAAAGACCTCAATTACTGTCCCAGCAAAACAATCAGATCCCGCACAATCAGCTCCAAACACTGAACCTGGCAGCATGGCTGATCATGTAGTTATGCAAACAACACCTCTCAGTAAAGCTGTGATGGATGTCATTTTGGAAGCCAGAAGGCCTAGTACTAGAAAATCTTATGCTGATAAATGGAAGAGATTCTGTGCTTGGAATCGAGCACAAGGAACTGATACAGCAGAACCAAATATTCCCCAGATATTAAAATACTTGACTGAGATGTTTGACAAAGGCCTATCTTTCTCATCAATAAAAATCCATGCCTCTGCAATTTCGGCTCATTACAATACAGAGCCACCAATCTTTTCTCATCCTTTACTAAAGCAGTATCTTAGAGGAGCCAAAAATTTAAGGCCTCCCAGAAGCTCACCAATACCTGCATGGGACCTCAATTATGTGTTGGAAAAGCTCACCCTGCCTCCATTTGAACCAGCTGCTACTGCAGATATAAAGTTCTTATCATGGAAGACAGCTCTGCTTCTAGCAATTACTTCAGCAAGAAGAGTCTCAGAGCTGCAGGCCCTCATGGCTGTGGAGCCTTTTATCATATTTTACGCAGACAGGGTGTCTCTGAGGACCAATCCTTCATTTATGCCTAAGGTGGTTTCCAGTGTGGCTCTTAACCAAGGTATTCATCTGCCAACCTTTTATCCAAATCCGCAGAACAAGGGGGAGAGAATTCTGCATTCCTTGGACGTACACAGACAGCTAAGATTCTACTTGAGCAGGACTAAAGTTCTAAGAAAAACTGAGCAATTACTAGTGACATATGCTGCAGGATCAGAAGGAAAGGCTATTTCAAAGCAGACTATTTCAAAGTGGATAAGCCACTGCATTCGTTTCTGCTACTTACACCATTGTAAACCTGTGCCCAAGGGCATTAGATCTCATTCCACCAGAGCTGCAGCTACATCAGCAGCCTTTCTCAGAGGAGTACCAACCAAAGACATTCTAGAGGCTGCTACTTGGAGTTCTGTTCACACCTTTACAAAGCATTATCATTTGCCTCTCTACTCTAAGTCCAGGGCAGGCTTTGCCCCTGCAGTTCTGCAAGGCCTTATAGCCGTCCCTAATGCTGTTTAGCTCCAGCCTCCCATCCATAGCTTTGGGATTCTACCCAAATGTAATGACTGCAACAGTGAAACACGTAGAACATAGTACAGTTGTGTACACTTACCATAAATGTAGATGTTCGAGTGTATTCACTGTTGCAGTCCAGGTTACCCTCCCACCATCTGGAGTTTATCTTTCCTTCTCCATCTTCTACAACCTATGTGGTATATATATATATATATATATATATATATATATATATATATATATGCTACCTTTTTGGGGGCACCTGACATCGGGGGCAAGAAAAACTAAAGTAAATGGCGTCGGCTGCTTGTTTTATATCCCTGGCGTCATGGAAGAGGAGACAGCAACCAACGCAGGACCCAAAACCTTGGAATTCAGGCCGACTGAGGGCAACCTGCCAGCAAATTACCCAAATGTAATGACTGCAACAGTGAATACACTCGAACATCTACATTTATGGTAAGTGCACACAACTGTACTTTTCTTATTGTGAAGAAAAATCAGCTTTAAATAACATAGTTTCTTTTACTACACAGGTTACTACTACTTATTTGCAATGTATGGCTCTGTTGATACTTCTTCCAGAGCTATAGCCACTGGTACAGTTTTAAGGAGGTTTACTTGGCTGCATTCTCAGAACCTTCCAGAAGATATTAAAAATTAGATTTTAAATTCTCACTTGGCGTAGGGATTTAGTGTTTGACCCATCTGCTGCAGAGGTCATCAAAAAGTGTGCTGAAAGGGGCAAGCTGGGGGATGGTGTTGAAAGCCTTGGCAAGCTCAAGATAGGCTGCGTGAACCACCTTACCCTCGTCTACGGCTTTGGTGTCTGCTTCAAAGAAGTCTGTCAGGTTTAGGAGAAATGATCTGCCTTTTACAAACCCGAATTGGGTGCGGTCCAGAGTTTGGAGATTACCAATGTCTTTGTTTATAAGTTCCATGGCCTTGCAGGTCAGGCTAATGGGGCGGTAGTTCCCAAGGTCCATTGTGGCTCCCCCCTTGTGGAGTGGGATAACCGTCACTGTGTGCCATTCAGCAGGCACAAAGCCTGAGGTTGAGGCTATGATTGAACTTGGTACTTAGGTGGGGTGCCAGTTCGTTCTGTAGTTCATGTAGAACGCAGCCTGGGATGTTGTCTGGTCCCATGGATGCTGTGTTCTTGACTTTGGAGAGTGTGATTTTTACCTGTGCAGCCATGATTACAGGAACTTTGCACTCTTCTGGTATAGAGATGGGCTGTTTAGGGGGGTGAGAGGGGGGTAAAGTTAGCATTGAACCTATCTGCCAGGATGTTGGCAATATCATTTGGGTCTGTATATTTAGTGCCATTGTGCTGTAACTCAGAGCAGATCTGAGTGTTACCCTTGAGATTCTTGACATAGCTATAGAATGCTTTGTGGAGGTCTTTAGAATCAGTGGCAATTTTCTTTTCGTAACTAGATTTGGAGGATTTTATCAGGGATCGCAGCTTCTTACTGAGGCTGACCAGGGAGCTCCTCCACTCAAGGGATTTTACTCTCTCTTGCAACATTTTCTTCCTTCTGTTGTACAGTTTGTTTATGGCAGGGGACCACCAGATTGGCTTACTTTTTTTGGAGGATAGTGTCTTGGTTCTGTTTGGGATAGCACGATCCATGCAGTCGTGTAAGTGCTTATAAAGTGCAATTGTGTAGGATTCAGTAGTCGTAACTGTATTGTCCATCTGCATGGGTGTCATGAAGTTCACCACTTCTGTCTTAAGAAGCATGAAGTTGGCTTTGGAGAAATTTTTTACCATGGTTTCCTTAATGGGGGGTGGGGGCAGGATGTGGATATCTAGGGTAATTAGCTTATGGTCGAATCGGACCAATGAGGTGTTGACTTCAAGTGTGGAACAGTGGTCACTCATGTTGGTAATGGTATATATATACAGAAAAGTAGCTAAAACAGCAGTAAAAATGATTCAAATGCAGTGCAAGCTATGTAGCAATGTTAAAACAAACAGTTTAAAAAAATTCAGTTAAATTAAAAATGACTAAAAACAATTGCAGGAGGAGTCTATTAGGTAGAATGAGGTATAAAGGTGAGACTGGGGGTAGTGTCCCAGATCAAATCTACAGTGGGGGGTGGGCAACTGCAAATGCCATCAAATTTAACAAGACAGGAATAGGGAGGATGGGTACAGGAAAACCAACACCTTCAGCAGAGATCTGAAAAACTATACAGTGAAGCAAAAATAACAGTGCACAACTCTAAAGTCAGCCAGCAATGATATAAAATTAGTCATACAACAATTAACAGTACACAACTCCTGAAGTGCCATGTAACCTGGACCGGAACACCAAAGGGGGAGGTGTGTCCATATTCATTAAGGATATCCACACCTCCAGGCTAGTTGCTCAGCATAATGCAACCGAGGTTATCCAAGTGCAACTAACTCTGGGCAAAACTGCAATCCAAATTGTAGCTTGCTACAGATTCCACACCATGCCCTAGGATTCCCACTCCTCTTTTCTTGATGTACTGGAAAATATTAGGGTTCAACCAAACACCCTAATAATGGCCGATTTCAACTACCCCTCATTAAATGGGAAAATTGCTCCTGTACCATCTCCTTCGCTCAACGGTTTCTGGAATTCATAAATTCCAGTGCCCTGGATCAACTTATCCACACCCCCACCAGGGGCAACAATATCCTAGACCTAGTAATTACCAGCATGAGTGACCGGTGTGCCACACCGGAAGTCAACTCCTCGTTGGTCAGATCTGACCACAAACTAATCACCATAGATATCCACATCCTACCCCCACTCCCCATTAAGGAAACCATTGTAAAAAAATTTCTCCAAAGCCAACTTCATGCTTCTGAAGACCAAAGTGGCGAACTTCATGACACCCATGCAGATGGACAATACAGCTATGAATGCTGAATCCTACACAAATGCACTCTATAAGCACTTACAAGAGTGCATGGATCATGCTATCCCTAACAGAACCAAGACAGTATCCTCCAAAAAATGGAATCCATTCTGGTGGTCCCCTGCCATAAACAAACTCTACAACAGAAGGAAGAAACTGTTGCATAAGAGAGTAAAATCCCATGAGTGGAGGAGCTCCCTGGTCAGCCTCAGTAAGAAGCTGAGATCCCTGATAAAATCCACCAAAGCTAGCTACGAAAGCAAAATTGGCACTGATTCTAAGGACAACCACAAAGCATTCTATAGCTAATGGCATCACCCAGATCTTCCCTGAGTTACAGCACAATGGGACGAAAATTACAGAACCAACTGATATTGCCAACGTCCTGGCAGATAGATTCAATGCTAACTTTACCCCCCTCTCACGCCCTAAAGGACCCATATCTGTACCAGAAGAATACAGAGTCCCTGTAATCACAACTATGCAGGTAAAATCTGCACTTAAGCCAAGAGCACATCACCCATGGGACCGGGCAACATCCTAGGCTACGTTTTCCACAAACTTCAGAATGAACTGGCTCCCCACCTAAGCACCATGTTCAGTCAAAGCCTCACATCAGGCTTCGTGCCCACTGAATGGTGCCCCGCCACAGTTTTCACACTTCACTAAGGGGCTGCCACCACGGACCCCAGGAGCTATTGCCCTATTAATGTGACGAGCCTAGTCTGCAAGGCCATGGAGCGTATCATAGATCTCATAAACAAAGACATTGGTAACTTCCAAACTGTGGACCCCACCCAGTTCAGGTTTGTGAAAGGCAGATCATGCCTCCTGAACCTGATCGACTTCTTTGAGTCAGTCATCAATGCCATAGACTAGGGTAAGGTGGTTCACACAGCCTATCTTGACCTTGCCAAGGCCTTCAACACCATCCCCCATTCTGGAATTATAGATAAACTCACTAAACTAGGTATAAATGATCAATTTCAACAATTGGCTAAGCTTCTGGTGTCATTCAAAGGGGATCCAGTGTCTGTCAGCCTGGGACGACATGCTCGACAAGCCGCTTTGTTTCACAAGAGACTGCTTGCACCTGTCACCCCTAGGCTTTCGAATACTGGCCAAGGCTCTTGCTGCCCCCATAGTGCCTTTTTTAGGCAAGACTCAAAAGTCAAATTCACCTCCGTAAACAGTACAATTAACAAAAAACTGAGGGTTATGTTACTCAACGGCAGGAGTTTAAATCTCAAAATGCACATGCTCTAAGCACTTCTCAGTATGGAGAACATCGACATCTGTGCAGTAACTGAATCCTGGTTCAAGACTCCAGAGACCACCCGAGCACTACCGGGCTACAACTCATACAACACGTTTCGGCCACAGAACATGGACCGAAACACAAAAGGAGGGCGTGTATCCATATTCATCAAGGATACCTACACCTCAAGGTTAGTGGTGCAGCATGATACCTCTGAGATCATCCATATGCAACTAACATCGGGCAAATCTGCAATGCAAATTATGGCGTGCTACAGATCACCCTCCATGACCCAGGACCACCACTGAACCTTTCTGAAGACACTGGAAAACATGAAGGTCCTACCGAACACCCTGATATTGGACAATTTCAATTACCCTACCATTCACTGGGAAAACTTCTAGAGTACAAATTCCCAGGTGCAGCGCTTCCTGGAATTCATCAACTCAAATGCCCTGGATCAGCTGGTAAACTCCCCTACCATAGGTGAAAACATGTTGGACCTGGTCCTCACCAACATGGGGCAACAGGTGTTCCACACCGGAGGTCAGCCCGTCACTGGTTAGATCAGACCATAAACTAATCACTCTGGATGTCCACACCCCACCACCACCCCCAACTAAGGAAACCACAGTAAAAAACTTTTCTAAAGCAAACATCACCTTACGACACGGGTGGTAAGCTTCACAGCCCCCCCTAAAGGATAACGCTGCCCAAGATGCAGAAACCTTTACAAATGCACTCTATGAGCATCTACAAGGATGCATGGATCGTGCCATCCCTAGCAAAACCAAGACTCACTCCTCTGAGAGAAGGAAACCAGTTTGGTGGACCCCTGCAATAAACAGGCTATGCAATAGAAGGAGGAAACTAGTTCAGAAAAAAAGCAAATTCCAAGAAGGAAAGACATCCCTGATCAGTATCAGTAAGAAACTAAGGTCCCTCATGAAATCATCCAAGGCTAACTTTGAAAGAAAAATAGCCAAGGATGCAAAAGATAACCACAAAGCCTTCTTTAGCTATGTTAAGAATCTAAGTGGCAACTCGCAGATATGCACTGAACTAGTGCAAAATAGCACAAAATATACTGAACCTACTGATATTGCCAACATCCTAGCAGATAGATTCAGTGCAAACTTCACTCCCTCTCACTTCCAAAAGGGTCCACAACAATACCGGAAAAGTGTAGTGTCCCAAAAAAATCACAGACGCACAGGTGAAAACAGCCTTTTCAAAAGCCAAAAACACAGATGGTGTCCCAGGCTGCATCTTGCACGAACTACAAGAACAAACTAACCCCCCACCTAAACACGCTGTTCAACCTCAGCCTCTCCACAGGCTACATGCCCATAGAATGGCACACAGCAACGGTTATTCCTGTCCATAAAGGAGGGGCCACAACTGACCCTGGTAACTATCGTCTCATAAGCCTGACTAGCCTGGTCTGCAAGGCTGTGGAGCGCATCATCATGGAACTCATTAACAAAGGCATTGGGAACCTCCAAACACGTGACCCGACCCAGTTTGGCTTTGTTAAGGGCAGATCATGCCTACTAAACCTGGTTGACTTCTTCGAGACAGTCACCAAGGCCATAGACGAAGGAAAGGTGGTTCACACAGCCTGCCTTGACCTCACCAAGGCTTTTAACACCATTCCCCACTCGGGTATTACTTAAAAACTCACCAGCCTGAACATAAACCCCTACATCACGAGATGGGTTGCCAACTGGCTTACAGACAGAACTCACACAGTAGGAATAGCGGGCTCCAGGTCCGACTTTAAACCAGTCACAAGTGGTGTCCCACCAGGCTCGTTCCTGGGACCCCTACTGTTCGGTATATACTTCTCAGAAGTACAGGCGAACACAGGAGGACTATGGCTAACCAAGTTCACCGATGACTGCAAACTAGGAGCCATAATTGACTCTCCGGCTGACACGGACATCCTCCAAAAGGACCTTACTGAGACGGACACCTGGTGTCAAAGTTATGGCCTCAAGCTAAATGCCAAAAAGTGCATAGTCATCCTGTTTGGAAAAAACAAAACACCCACGAATTACCACATAGGTGGCAGCCCCCTTAATACAGAAGAGGTAATAAGAGATCTGGGGGCCCAGGTAGATAGTAATCTCTCCTTTGACAATCATATTGCCAAAGTAGTTAGGAAATCCTTCTATGTGGCCCATCTAATTACTAAAAGGTTCACATCTAGAAATAAAGAGGTTATAGTGCCCTTCTACTCATCACTCATTAAACCCATCATAGAGTACAATCCCCCATTTGGGATGTACCTCACAAGACACTTTCAACAGCTGGAAAGACCACAAAAGTACCTCACCAAGAGGATTACTGGCCTCAGACATATGTCCTATGCAGCCCAACTGAAGAAACTCCAGCTCTACTCGGTGGCATATCGCTTACTCAGAGGTGATCTCTGCCTGACTTACAAAGTCATGTCCAACTCAGAATTGATGGACATGCTCCATCTAAAGAAATCCAAGTCACTGCGAGCCACGCGCTCTAGTGAGCTAAACCTCACCACAACAGTAAATAGAACATGCTGGAGGGAGAGATTCCTGTCACAGAGACTCCCCATGCTTAGGAACAAAATTCCAAATTACATCAGGCAGAGCCCCTCACTAACACTCTTCAAGAGAAACCTTGACTAGTGGATGGGTAGCAGAAAATACACCCCTGGGATCACTTCATTGGCTCTGCTTGACAGAGGATCAGTTAATCAATAGGGCGGTGAAAGCTGACACACAGTGGCTAAGCTTATAAATGTCCTCGGGCAGATAGCCTAGTACCTACCTATGAACCTATGTTACAAGATGGGTTACCAACTGGTCACTAACAGAACCCACAGTGTAAAAGTTGCAGACTCCAAATCTGACTTCAAACCAGTGACAAGTGGAGTACCACAGGGTTCAGTCCTGGGTCCTCTCCTGTTTGGTATCTCTTTCTCTGAAGTGCAGGCTAAACACAGAAGGTCTCTGGCTAACGAAGTTCGCAGATGACTGCAAATTAGGAGCCATAATAGAGTCCCCAAATGACGTGGACATCCTACAGAAGGGCCTCACTGAGACAGATGCCTGGTGTCAGAGCCATGGCCTCAAGCTCAGCGCCAAAAAGTGCATTGTCATCACCATTGGTAACAACTCTGTACCCATGAACTACCACATAGGCGGCAGTCTACTTAACACCGAATGTGTGATGAGACCTTGGGACTCGGTTGACAGTAGTCTCTCCTTTGATAATCACATTGCCACAGTAGCCAGGAAATTCTTCTACGTGGCACACCTCATCACAAAAGGGTTCTCATCCAGGAAAAAAAGAGGCCATTTTTCTATACTCTACTCTTATTAGACCTATTATAGAGTACAATGCCCCTTTTGGAATGTACATCACACGACGTCTGCAACAGCTGGAAAGGCCGCAGAAGTACTTCACAAAGAGGATTACCAGACTCAAGCAGATGCTCTATGCTGACCGTCTCAAAAAATCCAGCTTTACTCCATAACATATCGCCTACTCCGAGGTCTCTGCCTAACGTACAAAGCTATGTCAAACCCAGAGCTCTTGGACATGCATAAAGAAATCCCAGTGCCTCCAAGCAACAGGCTCTAGGGACCTAAACCTTGTCACCACAATAAACAGAACATGCTGGAGGGATAGATTCCTCTCCCAGAGACTTCCCATACTCTGGAACAAACTACCCATCTATGTCAAGCAGAGTTCCTCATTAGCACTCTTCAAGAAAAATCTTGATGAGACGATGAGAAATGGGGAATTCACCCTGGGGAGCACTTCTGTGGCTCTGTTTGACAGGGGCACAGGAAAATAACTTTCTTGGGTGGCAAAAGCCAAGGAACCTTGTTGGTTAGGCTTACTTTGGCCCTTGGGCCGATAGCCTACTACCTTCCTATGAATGTATGAAATATCTGGAAGGTTTTGTTTAACAGTATTTTAAAAGGAGAAGTACCAGGATCTCAGAAGAAAGCGGTGGTGGTTGTAATACCTAAAGATGTTAAAGACACTTCAGATCCAGCTTCATATTGTCCCTTTTCAATTCTAAACCATGATTATAGTGTGTGTGTGTGTGTGTGTGTGTGTGTGTGTGTGTGTGTGTATATATATATATATATATATATATATATATATATATATATATATGTATATGTATGTATGTATGTGTGTGTGTGTATATATGTATGTATGTATGCATGCATTTGTGGATATAATGGATGAATGAATGGCGAAAGTGGTGCCAAAATTGGTAAATATGGATCAATGTGGTTTTGTGGAGGGGAGGCAAACATTTGACACTGATAATCCAGAGAGAAGCAGAATGTAAGAAAATGCCGCTGTTGTTGGGTCCTGATGCAGAAAAAAGCATTCAACAGAGTAAGATGGAATTTTATGCGCAGGGCAATGGAAGCATTTGCATTCCAAATAAAATTATAAGATTGATTAGGAGGATATATGAGGGGATCAGAGGCGAAAATTAAAGTGGGGTAAGTTCCTCTTTGATATATTCTGTTTGAGCAGAGGAACCAGGCTGGGGGTGTCCTCTTTCCCCTTCATATTTATATTTAGAACCATTGGCAAAGAAAATAAGGGACTCAGAAATTCAAGAATATACTTGGTGTGGCAGTCAAAAAAGTTGGCTTTATTTGCAGATGATATTATTTTATACCTGATAAAACCTGAAAAGGACATTTCAGTGTTGTGGAACATTTTGAGACAGATTTGAGTCTTTTCAGGATACAAAATTAAGGGAGATAAAAACAAAGGCAATAGCTGAAAATTATGTACCTACACAAATTATTTCAGCAATACCCACATTTATGGGAACATGATAAAATGTACTTAGACTTAGGAGTTTGGATTAAAAAGGATTCTGGTGTGGCAGGTAAGGATATGTGGGAAGAGACTAAACAAAAGGTAATATAAAAACTTTGAAAATGGAAGTTCTGCTTTAAGGATATGGATAGCAAGATACAAGCATTCAAAATGTTTTAGTCCCTTTAGTTTTGTACACAGGTTAGGCATATTTGTATCAAGCAGTGGAGATGTTGTGGATAGCAATTAATAAAGAGCTGAATGATTTTATCTAGGAGGGAAAGACTGCAAGACTCAAGTGGGATAAACTGTTTCTTCCAATAAAACAAGGTGGTTTGGGATTACCTAATATGAAGGGTTATTTCAGAGCTACACAGTTAAAGCTGCTATACAAAGCACAAGTAGAAAGCTATAATTGAAAGTGGAAAGGGATGACGATGAAATGGAAGTTGGGGGTCAAGAAACATGAAGTGCCTGGGATTTTGGATGCAGATCCTTAAGGAGAATAACTGTAACCATAAAGAATATTTATAAAGTAGCAGAAAGTATTGTAAGAACTAAGTCAGCATGAGAGTGGAGAAAGGAGATTCTGCCGATAGGGATGACTGCAATTAGGTGCACAGACAGTAGGCAAGAAGGGCTGGAATTTATGGAGAAAACTGTCAAAGGAACCAAGATATTGGGCACAAGTAATTAGAGAGGGAAAAGGTAATCAAATGGGAAGAGGCCAAGAATTTATTTATTTGGACTGCAGCTTGGAGATTGCCTCCCCTATCAAGGATTGATATCGAGAGTATAGGCAAAGAGAGAGAGAAATCAGGAGAGCCTAAGAGAAAGGCCTACACTGGTGGAATTTTTAGTAAAATCTAGAATAGAAGCTGCTGTTAAAAAGGAGATAATTAGTAGAGTATATAAAATATTGCATGATAACTATAAGAATCAATCAGAGGAGGTTAGAAAGGATTGGGAAGCAATTCCCAAAAAAACAATGGGGCGGTGTATGTATATATATATATATTATATGTCTGTGTCTCCCATATGTGCAACTAAGTCTTGAAAATTTATTATCTTTGCTTGGAAGTATTTTACATAGGTATTTTTATACCCCAAGTAGACTCCAAAGAATTTTTCCTTGGATAGCAAACATTGGAGATGTGATGGGGAAGAAGCAGGTAATTGAGAACATATCTTTTGGGAGTGTAATAAGTTGGTAGACTTTAAAAATTCCCTGCAGACTACTTTATCATTACTACGGGGTGAGCAAATTGGTATAGCTGAAGAAATTATTTTTTGAGCTATGATATACAATCGAAGTTGCCTAGAGATAGTAAGGCCTTGCTGAGTCTTAATTTTGATGGCTGACAAAAAAAAAAGCAATTACTAGAAAATGGAAATCTAAGTCTAAACCAACTGTACTAGAAATAGTGAAAATAGTGACAGAGATAAAACTTCTGGAAATGGGATCTTTAGAAAATTGTAGGAGCAAACTACATTTACAAAATGGGAGTTGTGGTAACAATACATCCAGCATAATGTTTTGGAAGAGGAATGAGCTTTAAGAGAAGGCAGGAGTTGAACTGTGTAATGTTGGATTGACAATAACTGAGTAAGACTGTAAGTGATGTAGAATGTTTGCACCTGAAAATATGTCAATATAGTTTTTCATTTGCATAAGTACATGATTGCCTAGGTCACAAGTGATAATTTCATTAAGATGTTTCTTGTTTAAAAAAAAAAACTCAATTCTCTAAACCATCTTTGGTCCCCAGGACTATTTCAAGTGGTTACAGACAGTACCACAGTGATGTAATACATCAACAAGCAAGGGGGAACCAGATTGTACCCCTTTTGCAGACTAGCCTTGTTAGCTTGGGAAATAACTTTGTAGCCCTGTCTTACTCTACAGGCATCCTACATTTCATCGGAACAATATTCTGTGGCAGACAAACTGAGCAAGACCAAGGCAGACCTTCACAAATGGAAACTAGCTCTGGGACGTCTTCTAAGATTTGACCCCTCTGTGGGGAATTCCTCAAGTTAGACCTCTTAGCCTGCTCTCTGAACAGTCAGCTTGGAAAAATTATTTTCCAGGACTCCATGTAAGAAGGCATGGAAGACAGATGCCTTTTCTTTTCCTTTTGGACAGGAATGTTCCTTCCTACCTTTCTACCCTTTCCAGTAATATCCAGGGTACTTCTGGTGATTTAGAAAGAATCTCCCGAGTGTGCTGGAGTGACTCTGTTCTAGCCCAGCTAACCGTGTTTTTCCCTTCTTATTGAAATGGCCAGTAGAAATTACCACAAGCTTCCTCACAGAATGCATCTACTCTTACAAGAACAAGGGTGTTAGATACACCTCGACATCAATCATCTTTAATTGACTGCCTGGATGATAGGGTCTTTATTCCTTTTAGGCGCATGTTTTCTGAGGAGTGCAGCAGGTACTAATGGAGACAAGAAAGCCTACCACTAAAAAATCATATATCGGCAAATGGAAAAGCTTTTTAGTTGGTGCCAACAACATAACCAGCACCCATTCAGGGCTAGCTGTTCTCTGGTTTTGCAATATTTGTGAGAGTTACTATCCTGTGGCCTTTTTTATTCCTCTTTCAAGGTTCATTTATCAGCAGTTATCAGCATGTCTGCCTATGGATCCTCCTCTTTCAAGGCAGTTGCATGTCAAAATGTTATTGAAAGGAGGGTTTGCATAAGAGGTCTCCAAGTAAATTGGTGGCCCCTCCTTGGGATCTTAATTTTGTGCTAGAGAAACTAACACTTGCTCCATTTGGACCAGCTAATCTGGCTGACTTGAAGTTCTTAACATGGAAAACATTTTTATTTATTGCTTGGAGCTGTGCAAGAAGGGTAGCTGAGTTGCAAGCTCTTGTGGTCAGTCAGCCCTACCTCATTTCCCACAAGGATTGAGTTTCTTTGAGAACTAATCCTGCTTCTATTCCTAAAGTGTTATCCAAGTTAGCTTTAAGTCAAACTATCAGTCTCCCTGTTTTCTTTCCCGATCATAAAAAAGAGGGAGAAAAGACACTACATACCTTGAATTTCCACAGACAACTCTGGTACTATCTTGAAAGAACAAAATCTTTCAGATCATCGGAATAGTTTTTCATTTCTTGTGAAGGTAAGAAGGGACAAGTGATGTGAAAACAGATATACCTTTTGTTGTACTCACCATGACAAATTGATTCCAGGCAGAGTCAAGACCCACTCTACAAGGACCTTGGGATTTTCTGTAGCTTTTTGAAAAGGGTTGGACTCTCGAAGCTGTTACTTGGACCTCTGCATATTTTTACAAAGCAATATAAGCTGGATTCCTTCTCTAATTCTTGATCATGCTGACTGGGACCATTCTCTAGAGACTCCTTCACCCTTCTCCTTCCACCTCCCAAGTATAGTTAGGTATGGTAATCAACTCGTATAGCTAAGGGTCCTTCAGCAGTGATCAGTATGAAGAATATAGTACAGTTGTATAAGATGAACTTGCATAAAAGTAGATGTTTGATCATATCTCCATCCTCCATATTTTTTGGTGTTTTTATGCCAAGTTGTGGATGTTTGTTTTTTGTTATCCCTAGCCTTGATCTTTCAGGGCTCAACCACCCTGTCTGTGCTGGCAGGAAAGCTGTGAAGGGCTTCATGCCGAAACTTGTCTTTGTCACCTCAGCTCAAGCTGTTTGACAGTTTGGATGCATGAAAGGTGCCCTGAAGCTTTGGAACCTGGCCGGCTTATTATATCCTTGGCAGGCTATAACCCATGTAGTTAAGGCTGCTGCAGTAGTGATCATCTGAACATCTATTGTGATAAGTTCATCTTACATGACTGTACTTTCTTTGAGTCAGTGGATGGCACTTCATTATGCTATGCTAATCACATTTCAAGGAAAGCTGCCTTTAGCCTCAGTTTTCTAGAAAAGCTGTATGGTATGACTTTCTAGTTTTATGTTCTTAGAGTATTGTTTACATTCTTTTTGGTTACTTAATGATCTTAACTTTTCCTTGGTTTATAAATAGTGATACTTGGGAGTTGATTGTGCAGATTGTTTCTTGATAAAATTCATCTGTGTTCCATTCAAGAATCATGCTGCTGACATAAAAATATCAATTATATTAAATGTGAAATACAAAAACCAGAAGTGCATATTGTACATTGGTACTTAGTTGTCTGTGCCAAAGTAACTGCAATCAGAGTGAAACTAGGAACCAGTGAAAACAGTAATGTTTAATGGAAGTAATACTTCCATTTACTTATGTGTATCTGTGTGTGTAATATTTGTATACGTGTGTGTGTGTGTGTGTGTGTGTTTGCGTGTGTATGTATGTATGTGTGTGTATATATATATATATATATATATATATATATATATATATATATATATGGTCTATATCAGATTGTCGAATGCTGACAACTTCAAAACTTCAAACTTGAAAGTTTGAAGTCTAAAAATGTCAAACGTCAAAAAAAAAATGCTCTATGCAGGGGGGCAAGCCCCCCTGCACCCTCTACCCTGCTACTTAAATACACAAACTCTGAGATCACACTACAGTGCAGTAAAGGGAAATTTTCCCTTCCCACACTCTGTGGCAATCTCCGTTATACGTTTCGACATTTTTACACTTCGAACTTTCAAGTTTGAAGTTTAATGCTTCGAACTTGTCTGCATTCAACATTATGATGTCGACCCTGTATATATATATATATATATATATATGTATATATATATATATATATATATATATATATATATATATATATATATATATATATATATATATATATATATATATATATATATATATATATCTATATAATTACAGTACAATAAAACTATCCAAGAGGTACTACTGAACACTACATAAAATAAAAAAAATAAATGTACTCCATTATAGTATATATATATATATATATATATATATATATATATATATATATGTGTGTGTGTGTGTGTGTGTGGGGCTGTCAGGTGATCATAGGTGTTTACTAGGCTGACAACAACAAGAACCTTTTTAAGCCTAGCTTTGTATGCCAAATCTCTGACAATATACCCTTGGTAAGTATAAGCATGGGCCTTGGAGATGAACCATTTACAGGTTACCTGTGTCCATTAGAGACGTAGGTGCCAAACCAGGGACCTATATGTCTAATGGAGTTTCTGAAATCTTGATCAACTTATAGCGACCCATAGATATGTGTGTGTGTAAATAAATTCATGCTTTTTCTCTCTCTATCCATATCTCCTGTAAGCATAGCATAGACAGAGGCTACTTAACTGTCTCCATCCTCATAGATCTCAGAGGCCTTTGACCTACTCTTTAACTCAGTAGCTCAAGTGGAAATCAGCAACCAAGCTCTTTCCATCTACAAAAAAAAAATTCTCATTTCAAACTGGAAAGCCCATATCACCCACTGACTGTCAACATCATTAAAGGTGTTCTTCAAGGTTCCAGCCTTTCTCCTATTCAGTTCTCCCTATTTTATCACTGCACTTGTAGCTGATCTATGACAGTTCAGTTGTTATATGCAGACCACTTGGTAATGCATCTTCTAGCCCCTCTCACCGTACTATCAAGTACCATTTCAAGGGAAGTGCTATAACTACTATCTAATGGGCTAGTTATTAAAAATAAATAAATAATAATTCTGAAGCCTAACGAGCCTAAAGCAGTGATTTTTGAAACTCCCGCAAATGTTCTTCTGTTCCAGCTGATTGGAATGTAATCTGGAGTGACTAGACCACCCATGAAACCACCATAGATGTCAGATACCTGGGATTGTGGATAGATGAAGGTCTCAACTTCCAGCACCATTTAGATAAAGTAAAATCCAGAATCAACTCTCAGCTATTCTACTCTCCTAAAATCCCCATTTTCTTACTCCAAAAGCCAGTTGTTAAGAGTTGTGTTCCTAGATCACTCCGAATATGGACTACCTTTAGTTGTCCCTGCATCAAAACAGAATCTGCGATACCTCCAAATTCTCAAACAATATCTGTAAATTCATTTCTGGTCCCTAAAGCAGAACAACACTCCCTAGTATTGACAAGAAGACACATGTCTGAAAGACAAAGCTACTCCATAGTGCCCTGGTTTATTAACTGCTTAATTAGGAATGCTTTTCTTTTTTGCATGTCATCTACCCCCACATACCTCAGGCAAGTTTACTTTTTTCTGTCCACTTTACCCTCAATTCCTGCACTAAAAAACAGGCTTTCTTGCACAGAACAAAGTGTCTCATTACTAGCAGCACAGTCCTGGTAATCCCTCCCTAAAGTAATAATGCTCTTTTCTGTAAAAATAATAGGTTGTTTCAAGGCATTTTTTGAAAAAAAAATTAAGTTCAAAACAAAAGCTTCCAAATTTGGGATACTGGGGTATTTATGGCACTAATATTAATATGCAAGGAGGTGAGTACTTCATTTTGGGGACCAGCTAGAATTATGCTGGATTAGTATGAGAAAATAATTGTTGAGCAATTATGTAGTTGCCAGCCTATTGAATTAACAGTGTGACAAATACTTAGATGCATGCGAAAAATTTTTATGTAATAATAAAAGTTTGTTTTCCCTCATTAATAAAACAAAACAAAGCTACTTCCAGCGTAAAAAAAACAGTAAACCAAGCAAGTAACTGGAAGAAATACACAGACTGGAAACTTTATGAAGGTTTAATCCAAAGGTCACAAGCACATTAACGTCTCCTCGTTACAAAGTACGTTTTCGTCTTCTTAACCAGATAGACTTCATCAGATACACTTTGTTTTAATGAATTGCATTTATATATCATACGTACTTAGACATACACCAATCACTTTATTTCAATTAATTTAAAAACATCCAATAAAATGACAACCTTGTCCCATACTCATGAATAATTCATTTCATATTACCATATTATTGCTTCCTTAAGCACCAACTTCATAAAAAATATCTTGCTGCTAAAATTACATTGATATTAAATAAATGTTTAATAAAATAGATCTCTGAGTGAAAAAAACTGTCATCCTATTTAAACCATTATAAAACTATTTAAAAACCATTTAAAAATTGTCTTGTGCTATTTGAATATATAAATATTTGCATCAACTTTTATTCATAAAAATGTCATATATTTTATAAATATTTTATAAATATTAATAAATAAATAATAATAAACCTTTAATAAATAAGGTATCTTGGAAACTAGAAAGTATGTTACATAAAACATATGTTTGAATTGTTTACTTTTTTTACTTTTTTTACTTGAACAATGAAGGAATGTATTATGATTGTTCACAATTTAGCAGACCTTAACTTTAAAATGGGTAAAATAGAAATATACTCATTTAAGCCTGGTTTGTTCCCTGCATCTAAGGTCAATTGCCACCACAATTCCCTCACTTCTATTCTCTCTTCTCATGGTCCACCCCTGCCATCACAATTAACTTGTTCTAATACTAGAAAAACAAAGGTGGCTTGTGTACATATAGTCAAGTGTTTGTAAAGTGCATTAGTTTCTTTTTTGATAGACATTTCATAATAGTGCTCGTAAATCCTTCTCTTGAGTTTTCTCTCCGTTTTACCTATATAGAAGGATTTACAAACTGTGCAAACTGCAAAATAAATAAGTCCTTTTGAGTCACAGTTATAATATTCCTTATTAACCAGCCATTTCTTCCTACTTTCTAAATAAAATTTGTCTTTATTCATAATGTATTGACACTGACTACACCTGCCACATTTGTAAGTGCCCACTTTATTTCTAGTTGTTTTTCTTGATTTATTTTCTAATAATAATCTCAAATTACTTGAATTCTTGTATGTAACTTTTTTGTGGGCCCCTAGGTATTTTTTCTATATCAGTAATGGCTGTGAAACGTTCCCATTCCTTCAAAAACTTTTTCTTAGTTATATTGTTAATCCCATTATATTCTAACACTAAAGTTTTCTCAAAATTCATGTTAATATTGTCTTTCTGTGGGATATTTGATTCATTTGTATTATTTCCTAAAATTATAGGTTTAAACTTGTCATTTCTACCTTTTAAAACTTCTTCTTTTATATCAGTAACAAAGTTAAGTGGATAACCTCTCTCTATAAACATAGACTCCAAGAGGTTACATTCTTTTTCAAAGTCTTCATTTCTACTAGTCATTCGACTCCCTCTAATAAATTGCCCCTTTACAATGTTTCTCTTACAATGTAAAGGGTGCGCACTATTAAAATGTAAAAAGGAATTACAAAATGTTTTTTTCCTAAATACCTTTGTTTTTAATTTATTATTCAACTTATATATCTCAATATCCAAATATTCCACTTTATTTTCTGTAATATTGTGGGTAAACTTTAAAAACGGACATGTAGTGTTCAACCATATAAGAAATTTATTAAGTTTTTCTTTTCCCCCATTCCAAAAAATTATGATGTCATCCAAAAACCTACGGTATAGCTTCCAATATTGCTTAAATTCTGTTGTTTTTATATTTTCTTCTTCCCATTGGGAAATAACAATATTGGCAAAAGTGGGGGCGCATGCTGCCCCCATAGCTACACCTTGTTTCTGTTGATAACATTCACCTTTGAAGTATAAAAAGTTATTTCTCAATATTATATCCATTAACCATGTACAGGTCAATTTTTCTTCCAATGTTAAATAATTTTCTTGGTATATAGTATCTTCAAACATCCTTATTCCTTCAACCCAAGGAATGGAGGAAAATAAATCTATAATGTCTATGGTCACAAAAATCGTATTCTCATCATATAAATCTGGGGTAATAAACTTTAATAAATCCCAAGAGTCCTTTATAATAAATATTTTTCCCATCCAAATATTTTTTAATTTAGTATCTAAATACTTGGCTAAAGGTTGGGTCTTAGACCCTTCAGCCGAAACTATGGGTCTAAATGGTGGATCTGTTTCATTTTTATGAATATTAGGGATTCCAAATAATGATGGAATACGAGGTTTTTCTACTTTTAAATACTTATAGGTATTAAAATCAATCAATTCCTCTTGCATCATATCAAATAAGTTGGAATCTTTTTTGTTATATGATATATTAACCTCATTTTTGGAGACTGGAGCATATTTTCTTTTGCCCCAAAGAATGTTATACATTTTGCATTCATATTGTATGGTATCCATAATAACCACCCCTCCCCCCTTATCAGGTTTCATTACTCTAATTGAAACATTTTTTCTTAAATTATCCAAACAAGTCTTTTATTCATGACTCAAATTGTCCTTGTGAGTCTTATAATTGTATTGTTCCTTCCTAATTTCTTTTTCTAGAATCCTTTCTAGATTTTTTAATTTCCCTCATTAAACATGATCTTTAAAGAAGTGTCTGTGCAGACAAGGCACCTCTAGATGTCTTCACCAACACAAAATAATTTGATAGTGGCCTACCCACCATTGCATACACTTTCTAAAATTAATTTCTCATACAAATTAATTCTGTAGTCCTTTGGCTCCCACACTGTATTATTCCCTCTTTTCTTTTTGCATGTGTCCTCTCGCCTTCACTTATGATACTTTCTTTTACTCTTCCTTTTTATCTTCTCGTTTAATAGAAATTGTAAATGTTGTAAATAACTGGCACCATCCCTATTATTCATATTTACTGTGATTAATGTTGTCACACGCAAAGGTGTTTAAATATTGTGAATGTTCATTTCACTATTGTTTGTTGTTCTGGTATAATCACTACATTGTAATTTGATCCTTTTTCTGGATCTTTTCTAGGCTGAGTCTGAAAATAGTGTACACAGATCAGCACCATATCCATTTAAAGTATTACAAAAATTATATAGTGATTGCTCAGCATGAAGAAGCATTGTGGGGGTTGTGCCTGCTAGAACTGCCTTTAACTTTAACAGTTAAGGTGAAGTATGAAAGAGAAAGAGCAGGCAAGCAAATCACTATAGCAGTCAATGAGGGACATATGCATCTTAAAGGTTTATCAGTGCTACTGCCCCTTGAGACAGCAGAATCCTAACCTTCTGTGTATAGATCAATCTGTAATCTGGAACAGACTACCTATCTTTGTCAAACAGAGCTCCTCATTAGCACTCTTCAAGAAAAATCTTGATGATTGGATGGGAAATGGGAAATTCACCCTGGGGGGGTCACTTCTGTGGCTCTGTTCGACAGGGGCACAAGAAAATTATTTTCTTAGGTGGCGAAAGCCAGGGTACATTTTTTGGCTAGGCTTGTATGGGCCCTAGGGCCGATAGCCTAGTACCTACCTATGAACATATGTGAGATGGATGTCAGGAAACTCCGCAAAAAAACCTCCTAAGAAAAAAACTTTGTAACACAGGGAGAAAGAAAAGCATTGCTTGAGCTAGGCAATGATAAATCCAGGCATGTAATGAAGGCAGACAAGGGAGGAGGTATACGTGTGACTGATGCCACTAGCTACAACCAAAAGCTAGAGAACATGCTGGAGGACAACAGCTTTTATGAGTTATTTACCATGGATGACATAAAAAGAGCATATGATTTATGGAACACTAATCTCACCACATTATCGGAAGAAAAACTTATTACTGAAAATCTTTATAATTATTTATGGAGCCCATGCCCTCGTTTACCTTACTTTTTTGGAATACCAAAGCCACACAAGAACAGAGAAGGCCCACCTTATAGACCAGTGATAGCAAGTAGAGGTTCCCTTACTGAAGCCACAGCCATTTACCTTGATTACTTGCTGAAACCTTTAGCAGAAAAGAATAAGTCATACATAAGAGATTCAATGGGTTTTTTGAGGAAAATAAAAAACATTACAGTGGAAGCTGACAGTATTTTATTAACTATTGATGTGGAATCCTTGTACACAGTGCTCCCTCACAATTACTGTATAACAGCAGCTATGAAGTATTTTAAGAAACATAATCAAGGAACACAACACAACTACAGAAGTTAAGCAAGCTCATTAATCTTGTACTGGACTTCAATTTCTTTACTTTCAATGGCAAACACTACAAACAAAAAACTGGTATAGAACGGGGGCTGCCATGGCTCCCAGCACAGCTAACATAGCCCTGGGCAAGTGGAAGGAGGACTTTGTTTTAAACAACACAGACTGCATGCAGCATACCACATGCTATTTACGTTTTATTGACATCTTTATTGTGTGGGAAGGTGACACCTTACAGCTTGGAGATTTTATCACTTACCTCAAACAAACAACCCCCTTCCTGAAGTTTACCTCTTCACATAGCTATACTTCAACCACTGTCTTAGATATGCAGATTTCCAAGGACACCAACAAGAACAGATTCACCACTGATATATTCAGAAACCCAACAAGGGTTAACTTATTACTCCACAGTAAAAGTCTACATCCTACAAAAGCCAAGTATAATGTAGTGAAGTCCCAAGGCTATAGATTAGCTAGAATTACCACAGAGGTGGATCCATTTTTGAGAAACCTGAACAACTTAGAGAATGATTTTCTAGTGAGAGGCTATGAAAGTCAGATGTTAAAAAACATCCTGGAAACCATTATAGAACTGAAAAGGACTGAAGCACCTTCACTCAACCTCCAAAGTAGGAGAATGTTAAGAAATTCCGCAGAGAATAACAAATGCAAAAATAGCTGCATCCTGACATACACTTTGGATTATCACAGTATCAAAAATGTTATTGAAGAAAACTGGGACATTGTCACAGGAAACCCTTTTCTGATTAACATCTTAGGTGAAGCCCCATCCTTTGTTTATAGGAAGGCCAGGAACATTAGAAGTTGTGTTGAATTTAAACCTGAACCATATGAGAGAAACACTAAAAGATGTGAAACTAATTGTACATTTTGTATATATATATTTACAGCAAGGGGATAGTGTTTATTGCCCTTATTTAAAGAAAATCATTAAGACTAGTGCAGGGAGTGACGGTAACATTACAAAAGTAATTTACAGAGCACAGTACAATGAATGTGATGCATTCTATGTGGGCAAGACTGCAAATAAACTCAAGCATAGGATTTCATGTCATCTGTCAGAAATCTGCTCTGGATGTAAAAAATAATGCACTAGCCAAACACCTTTCTCTTCATAAAAGAGACACAGGTTTTAAGTTCTGATCCTGGATCCCATAGACATGGGTGATCTTGAAGAAGACATCCTGAATATTCTGGAGAAACATGAACTCATGTGGCAATTAAAGCTGAACTCTTTTAGGAAGCCTGGACTAAACTACTATTGTTCAATTAAAAGTGCACTGGAACTTAGAAAATTGCCACATTGTTTACCTGACTAATTTTATTTTATTTTATTCTACCAGTTGGCTTTAAATACCATTTTAAATCAGTTGTAATTTAAGTGTATATTTTGTTTCCATCATTATACATTTTTTCTTTTTCTGGTTCTCTTTTTTTTTTTTCCCCCTTATTCAAAATGATGTGTAATCTTCTTCTTCTTTCGGCTGCTCCCGTCAGGGGTCGCCACAGCAGATCAACTGTTTACATTTCTTCATGTCCTCTGCATCTTGCTCTGTCACACCAACCACCTGCATGTCCTCTCTCACCACATCCATAAACCTTATCTTGGGCCTTCCACTTTTTCTGTTACCTGGCAGCTTCATCCTTAGCATCTTTTTCCCAATATACTCTGCATCCCTCTTCAGCACATGTCCAATCCAACGTAATCATGCCTTTCTGGCTTTGTCTCCAAACCTTCCAACCTGGGCTAACCCTCTAATATACTTATTCCTAATCCTGTCCATCCTCGTCACACCCAGTGCAAATCTTAACATCTTCAACTCTGCCACGTCAAGCTCTGACTCCTGCCTTTTTGTCAATGCCACTGTCTCCAACCCATATAACATAGCTGGTGTCACTACCCTCTTGTAGACCTTCCCTGTCACTCTTACTGGTACTCGTCTGTCACAAATCACTCCTGACACTCTTCTCCACCCACTCCATCCTGCCTGTACTCTTCTTCACCTCTCTTCCACACTCACCATTACTCTGAACTGTTGATCCCAAGTATTTAAACTCATCCACCTTCACCACCTCTACTCCCTGCATCCTCACCATTCCTCTATCCCCCCTCTCATTCACAGACATATATTCTGTCTTAGTCCTGCTGACCTTCATTCCTCTTCTTTCTAGAGCATATCTCCACCTCTCCAGGGTCTCCTCCACCTGTTCCCTACTCTCACTACAGATCACAATGTCATCTGCAAACATCATAGACCACGGGGACTCCTGTCTGATCTCGTCTGTCAACCTGTCCATCACCATTACAAATAAGAAAGGGCTCAGAGCTGAAGCTTGATGTAATCCCACCTCCACCTTAAACGCATCTGTCATTCCCACTGCAATGATGTGTAATAACAATACTAATTTTACAGTTGTATATATTTTTATAGATAAGTTTTTAGGGTTCTTGTACACAGACGTGAAGAAGTCCAGAAGGACAAAAGCGATTTTTGTTAATAATAGGTTATGAAAATGGAATATGATTTTTACAATTGATTTTCTACATGCAAAGTATATATGTATATATTTATATATATATTTTGATTGCCATCTGGACTAAGGTTGATATATTTCCAGCCATGTAGTATATTGTCTTGGATAAAATCACAGACTTATTAATTTATTTAATAATCTGGTTAAATAAGAGGTACCACATCATTATAAATTTTATTTAAAGTACATAATGTTTATATTATTATGACAACTACTAAGTAGGGCAGGACCAGATTGAATGTCACACTGATGGGGGAAGGGATGTGAATGAAATATATGTACCAATAACACTTTGTTTTACAGCACAATAAACCACTTCCTTGCCTGATAAAAAGTGTGTGTGTGTGTGTGTGTGTGTGTGTGTGTGTGTGTGTGTGTGTATGTATATATATATATATATATATATATATATATATATATATATATTTAGAAAGCTTGTGAAAAAACTATTACTCTATTTTTGTTTTACTTGGATCGCTTGTCTCTGTACTTAATAAAGGATTTTCGACTGGAAACAGACTGCCTGGCTTGCTTGGATTACTTTTGAATACTTAGTAATTCTGAGCATTTATATATTTTTTATTAATTTTTTTTTTTTTTTTTTACTTGAGTTTAAGTTCGCTACTTCTACTACTTTTGTCTGATCTGATTAATATACAGTGATTAACTAGAGATATGTGGACTGAAAATCTTCCACACACAGAAGTTTTTTACATATGCCTTTTCTTGATATTGTGCTATCTCTGCATTTGAATATAAAGTTAACAAGGGGGTTTGCCTCCTTGCAAAAATGCTATTTTTAACTTGCATCCTTTCCAGCATAGGTATTTACGTGTAATTTTTTTTTTTTTTTTTTTTTTTTTTACATCAAGGTCATTGAAATTTTTGGGGTTTATTTTTAGTATACCCATATGTAACGTGCTCAGCATTATTAACTTTCTTCAGTGTACTTAACTACAAATGGCTGTCTCATAGTTGTAAACTTTGACCATGGTATCTGTCAGTTTTTGTACCATTTGAAATAACCTTAAAGTGAAGGCATTGCTACTTTTCTTATCCGACATGCATTCTCCAACTTTCATGTTAAGGTAGAAACTTGTAAGCATGTAGCTCATTTTCTTTTTAGGGATTCTAATGATCTGTAATAACTGTTGATACCGTTTCATAGTTAAACACTAAGTTTTCATTTGTAACTGTTCATTTCACAAATGCGGAAGATGAGGTAACATCTTACTGTTGCTAACTAATTCAGGCTTCGGTAATGAATCGACAGATTATTGCATTCTGAAGATATGTAAAAAAAAAAAAAAAAACGATGGAAAAGGCTGTTTCTTGTTTAACAGATGACAACATCAGACTGTGTGACAGCATCCCGGCCATCATCTTAATCAGTTTGTCAAGATATCCTTAAATTTCAACCAGTAAAAGGAGAGTGGGAGGGATGATTTCCTGGTGTGAAGTTCACATGTTCTAAGTGGCTGTCATTTGTGGGAAATTTTTTTTGTCAGAGCTAGACAGAAATGTTCTGTTGCAGAAACTCCCAACTGAGTCCAGGTGCCATGTCTCCATCTTTCCCATTCACACAGAAACAAGGTGGTTGTTATAGTCAGGTGGTCCAATGACTTTTTGATTTATGGTAAAAATATAAACCTGAAAACCATCACTTGAGTTAGGTCATAATTATTGTGCAGCTGTTGTCAAACTGAAGTATGTGGACTGAGGAATAAAAGTGTACAAACATCGAGTACTTGTATGTTATCACTAGGCTTTTTGATGCTTCAGTCTGCGTAAGAACACTGCAGTGTACAGTGTCAGATACAAAACCAGAAGTAGGACTGTGGAGACCTAGCATTTCTAGAGCATCCCTGCCTTTAAACCATCAAGACATTGCTGTGGCCCCTGTCACCCATTTTTTCTTCATTGTGAAAGGAGAGCATGACTACAGAGTGACAGTTAACCAGGCAGCCATCAAAGGGTATTTTCTTTTAAGCCGTAAAATTCTCCTATGCATGTTTCTAAAATTCCGTATGTTGAGTATACAGTGGGTTGGCACAGGGGATTGTCACCTGCTTTTTCAAGTGACCATATCCTCGTAGCCTCACCCCTTTCTATGCAGCTTACTCCATTTATTTCCAGATTCCCAACATTCATTGTAATTGGAGTGCACATCCTGGAACTTGCTCCTCCAACCCTTAGTCATGAGAGGTATGCAGTCTGTGCCTCATCATTGCTGTCTCACCTAATTTGGCTTTTCCAATACTCAGATGAGAAATCAAACCATCATTATCTTCTGGACTGTAGTCACAGCTTCTGCCCTTTGTACCATGGAGCCAGCCATCTAAACAGAGTCTTGCAAATCAGAAGTACATGTTGTCACTGTAAAGCTGAAATAAAAGTAGTAATATAGTTACAGCTGACTGAGATAAAAGCACCAGAAACAAGCACCATTTATTCACATTAAATTTCCTTAACCATTCGGTGTTAGTGACATTTAGATCATAGAACATAACTGTAACTGTTTTCCTGAGGTTGGTCCATGGGTTTATTGGGGTGGCCTTATTTCCTTTGTTCTTAATGCACTGCATTAGTGTAGTTATTTATTAAAAGGAGACACATTACATTGCTACTAACTTCAGAAAGTTATTGGCTGCTTCCAGCAGTAACATTTATTACCCATTGACACAGTAACTAAGTAATTAATGTGTCTTAAACATTTTCATAAGACATTTTGTTGCAAAGAATATTTTCTTAATAGTTTATTTATTGTTTTGCCCTTTTGAAGTGCTTTTGTCACATTTTTGGCCTCAGTCAAGAGAATGTAGAGTGTCTTTTAGAAATTTGGAAGTGGTGGGAGCATGTGAGAAGGGAATTTCAGTGAGAAAAATAGGGAAAGAGGGTGAAAGATTGTGACAGATTATGAAGAAGGAAGGGGAAGAATGGTAGAAGTGCATACTAAAACTGAGGCATAACTATAACACCTTTACTCCCTTTATGCTGTTTCTATTGTCATTGTTTATTCCTTGTTAATTTGGACAGGAAATGTTGTAGGAATTGCTGAAGTCCCCATTTTTTTTTCTTGACCAGGTGCAAATTCATATGCTTTTGCTCCTCCCTCATCAGAGTCTCATCGCATGTCTCATTTTCTTGTTCTTAGTTTGTCTAGAGTATGTTTGCACACGTTGTTATGTATTGTATAGTACTAGGCAGTGGTTCATCTTTCAGTTGCTTTTTCAAGATGCTTTGTCACTATAGGTAGGTATCTACAGAAGCTTAGGGTTCACACCAAAACAAGTTTATTTGTATATCTTTGTTTTCATTTTATTTTATTTTTTATGTCACAGGGAGCATCTCATTAACAACTTATAGTGTTAATTGTCTGTGTTAACTAACTGCCAACTTTATTCATCAGTTGTAATTTTGTAACATTAAATTTTTATTTTTTTTATTGTGTTCCTTTATACTTGTGTTTCTGAAAATACTCATACAAATGTCAATTCTTGTCAGCCTGAGTCTACTTATTTTAGTCATCTGTTTGAGCTTTATTTTGTATGTATTGTTCCCAAATGCAACCTTTATTTTTAAGAAAATTACTTCCTCCAACTTTTAATAATTCTAACTCTGGATCTCTTATTTCCTTTACAGTGTTCATTACTTCCTTTATAGATTGTTTAGTAGTGCTTTTTTGACTGCTAATAACATTAAATTTAATAAGGCCTTAATATGTCTCTAGCGTTCTAAACAGAGGCTGCAACTCAATAGCATCATCATCGTAGTTAATATTTGTTCTCCCAACTTTGTGTGGACATTCTATAGGGAATCTTTAAATTCTGATAACTTTACACATTTCCTGAAAATATGTTCTCAATTTCCTCTCTGTCCCTTCACATCTGCAACATCTGCTCTCCACTTGAGGGAAAATCCTGTGAAAGCCTACTTGGAGTTTAATAAAAATACCTCTGTAAATATGTCCATGCAGATGCTGTAAATCTTCTGGAGTTCTTAGCATACCTAGGTACTTCACATCATAGAGTTCCCTCCCTTTGCTCTTTTGTAATTTATCATTCTGATCTCTCCTCAGTATTTTCTAATCTCCATATTATCTGATTGTTTATTTTTTATAATTATCGTTTAACATTTTATTATACCTTATTAATTATTCCTTTTGTAATAATGTCTTCTCTTCTTGAGTCCACTAAAAACCCTACCAGTTCTGGTCTTTCAAGTGATACCCCCCCCTGCATTCTACCAGCAGTCCCTAATATGGAAGGTATACTTTGACCTGAAAGTCAAACATCTGCTTGTTTTTCTCCCAATCTATTACTTTTCCTTTCCAACTCATTTGCTGTCAGGAGCATGGTTCCTTTTTTAGTTTCCTCCAGTTGATTATTGCCATCTCTTGCCTGTTTCTGTTCTGTTAGTTATATGCATCTCTCTTGACAAAATCTCCTTTCTCCGCTCCCTCACATTTAGTCTTTATAATGCTGTATACTACTTTATATGTATATAATGTTCTGTGTAGTTCATTCTGTTCTCCTTAAGGGTTTTTTTTCCAAAACCCTAACCTCTCTGCTGTCCTATTTCCACGTTCATTGTTCTCCAGTTTGATCTGTAGACATCTGTTTTTTTCTATATACAAAAAAAATCTCACAAATGTAGCTTTGTTATCTTTTCAAATCAGATAGATCTAAACCATTCTGTTCAGTGGGAAAATCAGCTTATACCACTTTACTCTTGTCCTCTTCCATTCCCAAGTAAATTTCTCCAACTCTTTATTGTCATCCTCAACTTTTCTTCTGGCTGATAAACGTATGCCTAACCTATGTGCAGTATCAAATGAACTAAAAGCAGTTTCACTTTATGTATTTTGTCCATGTCCATTTGTTTCCAGTATCTTATGTTTTAATAACTTTGTCTCTTCCAATATATCCTTACAACATAGTCCTTTTTAGACTATATGCCTAAATGCTTCATCTGTTCATGTCCCCATAAGTATGGGTTTTGTTGAACTAATTTATGTGTAGGTATAAAATGTATTGTTGTAGCCTTTTTTTATTTTACATTAATTTATTTTGTTTTACCTTGAAAATAGTTTAAACCGTCTTTAAATATCCCACAATACCCTCATGTCAGATCAGGATTTGTCAAGTACAAGATATTATCAACAAGCAAAACTTTTTTTCCCTTGGGTACCACAACAGTTATATTCCTAAAATTGTAACCCCTGTGTCTTTTTATTAAAGGTTCCAAGCATAGAGCAAATATGAGAAGGGAAAAGGGACATACCCTGCCCTGGTCCCTCTGTTCAAACTCAAATTGTCAGAAAGGATTTTTCCCATGTTTATTTTTGCCTCTTATCTATCATATGCTTTCTCTGCATTCAAGCTAACCAGAAGTAAGAGTTTTTTATATTCTGATCCTTTCAGAATTTTCATCTTCATTCTTGTTTGTCTTTTCCCTGTTAGGGGTCGCCACAGCGGAACTCCGGTCCGCTTATGATTGGCAGTCTATTTTTATGGTGCCGAGTTGCCAGCCCTACGCCCAACCTTCAGCGAAGGCACGCCCATTCACGCATGTCTTTTGGAGGTCACTCAACTGCAGGGAGGACATGCAGACTCCACACAGAAGGCACTCCAGCCGAGAATTGAACAAGAGAACCTCTTGCTGTGAGGTAACAACGCTACCGCTGTACCACCACATTCTTAATTATTTTTATTTTATTTATCTTTGTTTACAGGGAAAGTCCAACTGGGACAAAACCCATTTTCTGTTGAGGCCCAGGGAGAAAAGCTTTCCGATCTTATACAAATATCAAAAAAGATAAAAGAAAAAAAAACCTCTGATATAGACATATTTAATAGTGATCAGAATTTGAAAGAACAGTACAAAAGGTTCATGTTTTATAACATTTTTAGAGTCAAATACAAGACACGGTATGATTTTACAGCAGTATATGTTTACATTAGTTAGTAAGCTTTATTGTAGAAGGTCAGGTAAGAGGAGGTGAGAGACTAGAGGTGTCAGAGTGATGGCAGGTTTGTTGGTATTGACAGAAAAAGTATATAAAAAGTAGAGTCAAGTATAATCTGTGATAATAGAAAGTATTGGAACTGTCTGTTTGGGATGGGGAAGGGTAGATAGTGAGCAGGAGAGATGAATAAAAGGTGGTTTAAGAGAGGATATAATTTCTGAGGAGAAAGGAAAAATAGAGTGGGGGTATTGATAGTTATAATTGAGTTTAACTAGAAGTAGTACAGGAGCAGAGCCAATTACTCTTTCAGTATTTTTTTATTTCTGCTTTGAAGATATTTTTCATTTTTATAAGTTCTAGGTGAACTTGAATGGAGTTCCACATCTTTTTGTTATGGTGGGAGTATGGACAGTCACCAGTAGTGTTGCTAGATTTGGTTGTGAGTATGAAGGATTTATTATTAGATAACCGGGTTCTACATCAGATTTAATAGGGATGGGCTTTTGTCTGGTAGAATGTTAGGGTATTGAGCAAGTAGTTGGAAGGAGGAGAGGTATTGCAGCAGTTCCAGCCAATTTTAGGTCCTTTAGTGCTGTTCAGTGATGTGCTTACTCAGAGGTATTGACTATAAATTTAGCTGTTTTGTGATACCATTAATCTAATTTTGTTTTTAGGGTGGTGATCAGATTTGTGAAAAATGGTGATGCATATAAGAGGGAAGGGAGTAGATAAGTTTTTAGCATATAGATTTTCTAGCATTATCAGTGAGAAATTTTTTCACCTTATGAACGGAGCCTAGCATTTTTTTTCATTATTTCTTCTTGTAGATGTTAGCAATATCTCATCTATTAAGACTTCTAGAAGTTTAATTTGAGATGTAACTTTCAGTTTTTGTATTTGATTTTAAAATATGGAAGTATAATTATTGCTCTTAGTAACGCTTTGTGTTAAATATTAGTTTGATCTTTTTTGCACTGAGGAGTATGTTGGAGCTAGACAGCCATGAATCTGTGGAGTTGAATGCCTGCTGTGTGATGTACTGGAAGTTAGCTAATGTTGGAACTGAGCACATGAGTGTAGCATCGTATGCATATTGGATTAAGGTCGTCTCTTTGGAGGAGGCATGCAATTTATTAATAAAGATCTTGAAAAGAAGGTGCTCTAGGATTGATCCTTGGGATACTCCTGCTGTTACTGGTAGGAAAGATGAAAATTCCTGTTGCCATTTTACTGCATTTTGCCTGTTTGACAGGTAATTGAGAAATCAGGTAAGGAATGGGTTGCTAAGTTGTACTGAGGTAAGTTCAGTGAGAAGTTTTTTTGATGTGATACTGTATTGAAAGCTTTAGACAGGTTGAGGAAGAAGGTTGAGACTAGGCTATCTGTGCTTCTGTGATGGTTGACTGTATTGGGAAAGTTCACAAGGGCAGCTATGCAATGGCCAGGGTGAAAACCTTGTTGTATATTGGAGAGTAAGTTGTGATCTAAAAGGTATTGCAGGAGTTGGAAGTGGACACATTTTTCTAGTATGTGGGACAAAAGTGATGGTATGGCAGTAGGCCTGTAGTCTGTTAGGTTGATAGCGTTGCTGCCTTTGTGTAGGGGTATGGCAAAAGATTTCTCCAGATTTCTTGGACATAGTTTTCTTTTGGAGATCTATTAGTAAGAATAGATACAGGATAAGCAATGGATGCTGCTGCTGTTTTCAGGTATTTAGTACAGATGTTGTCTGCAGCCATTGTTGGTTTAAGGTTTAATAGGCATTTTTTAATTGTTGCAGTTGCAACAGGCTTAAGACTAAATTGTGTTGCTGTGTTGTTGTTGGGTATTGCGATGGTGAAGGGTAAAGTATTTGTCTGGTGAAAGCTAGAACAGATTGAATTGCATGGCAGTGTTTTCAATGTGATTGGTGTTGGGGGGGGGGGGGTTGGGGGTGGCGGTTTGACCTAGTTGAAGTATTTTTTTGAACTGTAGACAAGAACTGTTTGACATTGTTTTGGTGGTGACCTGAACTTTGAAAAGTAAGTTTTTTGTAATTATTAACATGCTGTTTTGCAAGGCTTCTAGTGTGTGTGTGTGTGTGTGTGTGTGTGCGTGCGCAAAGGTTTGGAGGGTGACTTGGTTGCTGTTTTTGGACCATACTTTCCAGGCATGATCCCTTTGTCTAAGCATTTGTCTGGTTGACCTTGTTAGCCAGGATGCTGGGTTAAATCTAATGGTGCATGTTCATTTATTATATTAGAGAAGACTTGGTGTAAAATGAACACTGCTTTGTCTAATGGCATTGCTTTAAGGTTATTCCAGTTGTATTGCTTAAGGGTTTGGTTGAAGTTGTCTGCTTTAAATGTAGTTAAGTTTGGAAATTGCTTATAGGTTATCTGTTTGGGGATACTGTTTTGTTGTATTACGTAAGTTGGCAGGTGATCATTGATTATCTGGTAAGATCCCTGCTGAGGACATGATCATGGGGTTGTTTGTAAATATTCAGGAGTGTGGATTCCTTTTTTTTATTTATAGTTTACTCTTGTGGTGACATCTACTAGTTGGATGAAACCATATACATTTAAATTAGATAGTTTCCATTCTATTTGTCACCTAAAAGAATGGTCACATGAGTAATGTAACAGCGGCTGAGTTGTTGCCTGGGGGAATCTATATGTTAGTAATGCAAATGATTTGTGTAGTATTAATTTTTAGAAGTGTGATTAGGATTTCAGCATTTTGAAATTTTGGGGGAGGGTGGAGATAGAATTAGGTTAAGGGAGTTTTTACGTATAACTGCTATATTCTACCTTCATGTTTTTTTTTACTCTTTCTATTCTGAATGTATTAAAACCTGGTGGGAGTATTTCATTGTGTTTTATTTCAGCTTTTAACTAGGTTCCTGATGTCACAGTTACGTCTGGCAAGTAGTGTGAAATGCATGCGTGGAAGACTAGAATTTTGTTGCAGATATTCTGAAAGTTGATGTTTAACAATAGTAAGTCAGAACCATTTGCTTGTGGTGAATGCAGTGAGTGTGGGGTGGGTGTGACAGATATAGAATGCATGTTAGAGATGGGTCCTGGATTTGGGTGTATATCACCACTAAGTTTGAGTTGTATGGTAGTATTTTGAAGTGGACAGTGGTATTTAGGTATAGTTTTTATTCTTACAGTGAGCATAACAGTTGTGTTATAAGTTTTTACATATTTATGCATATGTAGGTTTAGTAGTTTATTTTGGTAAACTGTGTGGAAATGGTGGGGTAATGGGATAGATTTTTGGATGCATAAGAATGTTTGTTTGTAGGTGAGTAGTTGTGTGTTACAGTGTAGTTGTGGTAGTTTGTGATATGAGTGAGGTAGAAGTGGAAAAATGTTGTGACTATGTGTTAGGGTGACATTTTATATAGCGTGGAGGATCAGGAAAATTTATATTATTTGTAGTTTAGTGTGAGTTTAAATACCAGTTGGATGATTTTAATAGAGAAGATCAGTTTAGGAGAGCTGTAAATGTTTTGTGAGGGCTGTATGATGGGGAAGTGGAGGTGAAGTAATGTATAGAAGGTGGAAGAAAATAGGAGTTAAGATTAGAAGATGAGAAGTAAGGAGAGTTTTACAATATGTGGATGTAGAGGATGGTTAAGATAAATAACTAGATATTCACTGGATATTGTATTAGCTATGTTGATTCGATTCATATAACAATGGAGTGTGGCATTTGAATATGAGTTTAGGGAGTGGATGTGGGTGAGAATTGGGGATGGAGTAGGGGAGTGGAGTAAAGCCAGAGTGTAGCAATTAATTATTTAATGATATAATTAGTTATATAGTTATTAATGTTATCAAATGCCTGTCCCCCTTCCACAAAACTGCAGTGATTCATATCAGTCAGCTTTGATAAAATTGTTGCCACTATGTTGGCTAATTTAGACATAAACACTCTGTAACTGTGATTTAGAATTGAAAGTGGTCTGCATGATGAGGTAGGATCCTTGTGCTCCTTTGGTAATACTACCACCACTGCTTCCTCCATGATTCAGGTGCTTCCCTACTTTCAAAACATTAGTAAACAGTACATTCCAAATCTTCAGTAGCCTGTCTTTTTGTAACTTTCAGAGTTCTATAGCAATCCTATCCTTTCCAGGAGACTTCCCTGTTGCTTGGTTATATAATCCATCCATCTACATCCCTGGTTTGGTGATCTTCCACTTTACTAACCTTTTTGCCACTTCTAATATTTCCAAAAAAGCTTCCAAATATGTATCTTCCTGATTTCCACAGTTCTCTGCTCTATGCCGATTTTCATAAAATTGCCAAATTTTCCTGACTGTATGTTCAGAAATCCAAATTACCTTTCTTGTCATGGGGTCCCTAAGTCTTGTCACAGCCCTTTCTAC
Source organism: Protopterus annectens (assembly GCF_019279795.1). Classification (NCBI taxonomy): domain Eukaryota; kingdom Metazoa; phylum Chordata; order Ceratodontiformes; family Protopteridae; genus Protopterus; species Protopterus annectens. Next base: position 609,996,506 of record NC_056748.1, read on the forward strand.
GTTCTGTTGCCTAAGTCTTTCGGCTAAAATGTTTGTGCTTTGAGATTGTCCAAAAAATGGAACACAAATTTTCTTCAACTCATGCATATTGTCCAGATGCTCCCTTATTTTGCTGTTAGCAGTCTGCAGTCATTCCTGCTTTTGATCTTTTAGGTTACCCTTCCCCTAAATTTTAACTTTTGCCAGTTTTATACCCTTCCTCTAAATTTTAACTTTTGCCAGTTTTAAGTAGCTTTTGTCACTTTTCTCGTACATCTCTTTCTCGCTTAATTTCATCCCAAGCCCTAACTAGTCACTCTGGAATGATGTACATCTGCTCTGGTCTTGAATTTTATTTGATATCCGCTCCGTAATTTCCTTTGTAGTAAATATGTGGAGAAACACTAATGCCTTTTTATTTTAGTTTTTTGCAACTTTACTAAAGATCTTGTAGCTACACAGTCAGAAATCACTATTGGATGGGTCTTAATACTTTCAACCAAACACACTTGCTGCTGTGATGTATAGTTTCTGCCCATACCATCCCAGTTATTGTATCTTGGAGATTAATATGCAAATTCCCACTGCTTCTCCAGTAGCATCCTCTATACCAAATCATTTCATACACTTTTATTTAAAAATCTGCTTTCTGTAGTTGTAGTTTCCTTTCTATGGTTCCCAGCACATCTGTAGTGCTGCAAGCTAAATTCCATTCATTGTTTAGAAATAAAATGCCTTGCTGGGAAATTATTTCTACATTAATAACTTTCAAGTCCAGTTTTAGGAGGCATATAGATGCATGCCAAGCTCTCTTTTCTTTTCGGTTTCCCCTCAATACCATACATCTTCCACTGTTGTCTGTTTTCTCTTTCTTTTGTCTGTTTTCTCTTTATCATAGTTAGAGTACCTTTTCCTGTCAATATAATCGCACCCTTTTCCTTTGTACCTGATAATCTACCAATTATACACACTGGAGTTATCTTTTTTTTTTTATCAAACTCAGATTCATTTGTATCCAAATGTGTCTCCTGCAGCATAACAGTTTGCACCCTAAATTTATTAATATAGTTAATTATTATTTATTTTTTGTCTATACCTGAAAAGCCATTTGTTAAAATTGACAATTTAGCAGTTCTGTTATTTTAAATTTAAAATTACTTGTAATGCATGTCACTTGTCACTTTGGGTGTTCATATCTATTGTTCAAAGTAGCTTATGCTTACTTTGTTAAACTGTTCTCACACAACTTTTACTTAGTTGTAGTTTCACATAGTTGTTTGTGTTTCACATTTTTTTCCAAACAGTTCACTTCACTAAAGCCTTTAACCAGGTCTGTGTTCACCCGTCGAATGTACCTTTTATCGAATGGCTTTTCCACGAACAATAACCCTCGAATGCCCCTTTTGTCAAACAGGCAAACCATCATAAAGAAAATCATTGAAGTGTAATAGCTGGCCAACAACAAGGAAGTAACATGGTGCATGAGTTAGGCTAAACAAACCCTTTTATAAATTTGCCATATTCCTACTGTAGTGCGATCTCAGAGTTGGCATATATAATTGGGGGGGGGGGGAGATGTAGGCCACCAAGGTGGGGAGGCTCCGGCCCCTACACTCCCTAGTATGGGTGAACATAGACCCACCTTAACCAAATCCCCTTTAAAAAAAGGATAAAAGAAAAACTATGTACATTTGAAAGAACAAAAACCCAGAAGCCTTGGCTTCCTTATGGTGGCTACTTGTACTGGCATCTACCAGAAAAATAGGGTACCCATGTTGAGACTTGGGCAGTGTTTTATATGTGCAAGACATCTTGACTTTTAACTCCAAATTGGCAGTCTGACAAGTGTAGTGTCAGCCCATTTGCTGAAATTTATTAGTGCTGATTATTGCAGAAGGTAAATCTTTTTGAATTTTCTGTGTGAAAAGAAAACAGTGGTGTGCATTTATTAGCACAGTAAAGGTATATGAAATGCTTTCAGTACTATAAAATATGGTCTTCAGTTAAGATGCAAAAGCAGTATCAATGACTCACTAGCTCTTTTTCAAATTCTAGAGCATTTTAGAAGTTGGTGGTTAGTGCTATAAAATGTGGTTTTGTAGTGAATCCGACAACACTTAACGAAAAGAGTAGGGTTTTATTAATCATGTTACGCAGTCTGTCTTACAACGTAACACGTAACTAAATAATCCTCATCATAATGTCACAGATATACAGTGAAAGGAAATAGTTTCCGTGTAGTCATATTCAGTATCCCAAATTTCCCCCTAGTACCTATTCAGTACAAGTGTAATCTAGGGTTTCCTTTGAAAGAGGCAGTTAGCCTAGTGGGATTAACCTAGTCAACAAAAGATAAATAAATATGAAATTTATGTCAGCGTGAATGAAACTGCTGTCAGCCATGCACATTTTAAATGCTGTTTTATTGCTTCTTCTGGGAGCTTGGCTTGTGTGATACATAGTAGAGTCATGGTGTTTGGTCCGTTATACTTGCAGGATTTCCCGTAATGTTTTGCTCTGAGAGGTCAGCCAGATTAACAGATTTACAGTGTTACTTCACACAGTGGTTCATAATTCAAGATTCTCATCAGGAATGGGGATACTGGAACCCACCTCCTGCGAAAGGTACAGTGTGTATGTGGCATTCACTGATTAGTGCTGGCCAGTTTCAGATTGAAGAAAGATGCCATGGGGTTGCCACCAATAAGAAGGGTGGGAAGCAACTGCAATGCCATTCAAGTAGCAGATAGGAGCAAACTGGATTAAGATGAAGTAGACATTGGCTATGAAACCTACCACTTGTGACATGTGGTAAAGGAGCAGGTGCTTGTGCAGGAGGTTGAAAAGAACCAGCTTTTAGTTCTCCATACCACTACATACATAATTGGTGTCAAAGCTTTAATTTGGGAATGTCTCTACTGAACTGGAGTTGACTCCACGTGATGCTTTGGGTGTACTCACATGCCACCAGCAGGGTGCCATTCATTTTGTGTATGTGCTAGTAAATGAGAGAGGTTCTTCTCAAAATATGAAAGGAAATGTGTATGTGTGAACTTAACTGCTATTAGGGGATTGATAGGGATGGAAAAGAGTGTTTAGGAGGAACAGTTTTCTTTTTATGAACCAGAGTGCTGAATTGTTTTTGAATTTATTTTCTAGTCATGCACTATTTTTAACAATCAACATATTGATGCTCATATATGTGCTTGATGCCAGAGCTCATTGAGCCAAAGTACAGAGAATCGACTGTGTTCACACCTTCAGACTTCAGGCCTTATGTTGTGAATACAGTGGTCAGGAAAGGTGCTAACCTGTTAACTGGCAGCCATTTGGTGGTGAGTTGGGTGAAACAGGGCAGCAGCAGCTGGGCAGAGTTGTGAACTCAGTTGTAATCAGGATGCCCTTGGATTGCACAGGTAGTGCTAACTTACAGGATACATTAACTTCTGTCTTCAAATTAATTTTTCTCATTTACTTGGAGAAGTCATGGATGTGGAGTTTGAATGGACCCTTTTCAAGATCTTGGTAGCTGACAGTAGGCGGAAGTGTTGGAAAAAAATGATCAGCACTTGTCAAGGTTGTAATCCTAAGACTCAGTGGTTTACAGCAGCAATGAAGGAGGCATTCAGAAGAGGTCTTTTTGTGAATTCTAGCAAGAGAATCACAAGATTTGTCTGATAGGTATCAACAATCTAGAAAAGCAGTAGCTGTGATATTGTCTAATGCTAAGACCATTGTTTGTGTGGAGCCAGCAAAGCCATGTTGAATGACTTTGTGGGATATTGCCCTAGCTGTTGTCAGTAGAGATGGAGAAACTCTTGATGTGGACTGGAAACATTTTTGAGGGATGGAAAGAATAATTTGAGGAGCTCCTGAATCTGTTGAACATGCAATCCTCAATGAGATAATGCCAAAAGTAGATGGTTGAATTGGTTCCCTTTCATTAGATAAGATCAGTGCGGCAGTTAAACAGATCTGCTGTGTCAAGACTGCAGAACTGAATGAGAGAGTTTGAAATTTGGAAGGTGTTTGACACTGCTACATTTTGTGAAAAGCTTGGTCATTACCTATGAACTGGCAAACTGAGGTGGTGCTCCCCATTTTCAGAAAGGGAGACAGTGTAGGGAGAAAGTGTAATACATTTATATGGGGAACATACTCTGCAGCATCCATAAATAAAGCATATGACAGAGTTCTAGAAAAGAGACTTTGCTCTTCCTGTATCAAATGTTTGACTAAAGGATAATCTGGATTCCATCATGGTTGTTGAACAGTGGATCAGTTATTTATGCTTGCACAGCAGATATTGTCTATAAATGTTTTGTAGATTTGGAGAAAACATATGACCATGTACCAGAGCATGCCTTGTTAGGAAGTGTTGTAACAGTACACAGTACCAGGGTCAGTGCTGTGTACCATTTGGGGGCTGTATTTGAGGAATCCATTTAATGTTCAAAGTTGATGTGCAACTCCACCAAGGGCATATGTTGTCTCATCTCATAGTTATTTCTTGAACAGAGCATCAAGACATAGCCAAGGTCCAGAGATTCTTTTTTTTTTTTAAGCTGTGAGAGCAGCATTTTCATTGTATGTGGATGATGCTACCATATTGAGTTCAAGTGATTAAGACCTGTGCTGCTAGTGTGAACTGGAGGGATTTGCTGCTAACTATGAAGTGCCTGGGATGCAAAAAAGTACTTTCATATCAAAGGTCATGTTCTCCCCTGAATAAGAGTGGATTGCCCAGAGTAAGACGCGAAAAGCTACAAACTTAGGTGGAGAAGTTTAAGTATCTTGTTGTCTTTTTTTTTTGTTCAATAAACATCTTTATTAAATTGTCAGGTATGACCTAGGCAGTCTTGCATTTATATAAAAGAAAAACAACATCAACACCACTTTAGTTGCAAAAGTTTACATCACAGACACCACTAAAACAACTGTAGTTGTAAACATTATACATCACTTATAAAATATCCAGTCATTGTCAGTTAAGCATTATATGGCTCATTTAAATCCTGCCTCTTAAAACCCGTTTCTTCTCTGCATATGTTGTTCCCACAGTTCCCATTTTTTCCTATGTAGTTTGCTCTTTCCCTTTTCTGAAGATCCCAATTCCAGTTGTTTTATCTCTGTTACTGTATTCACTATTTCTAGTAAAGTTGGGCTAGACTTTGATTTCCATTTTCTAGTAATTGCTTTTTTTGGCAGCCACCATAATTAGACCCGGCAAGGCTTTACCAAGCCTAGGCAATTCTGATTCTGTATCACAGCTCAAAAATATCATCTCCCTAGTCAATCCAATCCGCTCACCTGGCATCTCCAACAGAGCAGTCCGCAGGAAATCTCTGAAGTCTGCTGGCTTATTAAACTCCCCAAAGAAATGTTCCTAGCCACCTACTTCTTGCTCATCACACCTCCAACATTTTCTATCCACCTGAGGAAAAGTTCTGTAGACTCTACGTGGGGTATAAAATGCCTCTGCAAACACCTCCAGGCAAAGATCCTAAATCTTGTAGACTTTGTTGAATATTTGAGAGATATACATATATCCCCCCATTGTCTCTTCATGAATTGCTTATCCAGTCTCTCTTTCCAATCCTTTCTAAACTCCTCTGATTGATTCTTATAATAATCATGCAACATTTTATATGCTCCACTAATTATTATTTTTTAATAGCAGCTTCTGTTCTAGATTTGATTAAAAACTCCACCAATGCTGGTCTTTCACTAGTACCCACCTATTTCTTTCCCTTTGCCTTCCCTATCAAGGATTGATATCAGAGTATAGGGTATCCCTAAACTGCAGTCCAAATAAATTCTTGGCCTCTTCCCTGTTACCATTTCTAGTTATTTTGCTATAAATATCTTTGTTTCTTTTCCAGTTTTCCTCAATAAATTCCAGCCCCCTCTTGCCTGTTAACTGTATCCCTAACCACAGTCATTCCTATCGGCAGACTCTCTTTTCTCCAGTCTCTTGCTAGTTTAGTTCTTAGAATACTCTGTTATTTTATGAATATAATACTCTGTATACTTTTTGTTATTCTCCTTAAGAGTCTGCATCCAAAATCCCAATCGCTCCTTATTTCTTGAGTTTCTTCCCCGTATCACCATAATTTCTTTCCACTTCGAATTATAATTTTCTGCTTGTGCTATGTATAAGAACCTTAACTGTTGCTCTAACATACCCCCTCAAATTGGGTAATCCCTGTCTGCCTTTTTCTATTGGAGGGATCAGCTTATCCCATTTGACCCTTGCTGTCTTCCCTTCCCAGGTAAAATCCTGTAACTCTTTTTTTAATTGCTATCCACAGCTTCTCCACTGGTTGATAAAAATATTCCTGACCTGTGATAAGACTAAAGGGACTAAAACATTTTAATTGCTTGTATTTTAGTATCCATAGCCATATAACAAAGCCTCCAGTTTCTCAGTGTTTGTATTTTCTTCTTTTTAATCACTCCACACATATCCTTAGCTGCCACAAGAGAGTCATTTCTAATCCATACTCCTAAGTACTTCCCTTTATCATGTCCCCATAAATGGGTCTACTTTGACCCACCAAATGTACGTTTATTTTAAAATCAACTCTCGACTCCGTTTTCGCATCACTTTCACGTAAAAACAGATCACTGAATGGCAAAAAAATAAATAAAACAATAACTACACTAAACACATGTACACCCCCGCTATTTATGCATTCGGACTCTGAGATCACAGTACAGTGGGGAAAAGGGAATATTCCCTTATCCTCACTGTGCCTCAATCTATAGCAACAAGCCCACTGGCTGTTACATGATCTGTTTTTTCACAAAAGTGTATTTTTGGAGAAATGCACTTTCACGAAAACAGAGTCACGAAGTTGATTTTCAGAGAAACGTAAATTTGGTGGGTCAAGGTAGACCTCTATAAATATGTATATTGTTGGACCAATTCGTTTGTGGGTACATAATGTACTGGTATTGCCTTTGTTTTAGATTCGTTAATTTTGTATCCTGAGAAGATCTGAAATGGTCTTAAAATGTTCCACAACACTGTATTGTCCCTTTCTGGTTTTGTAATGTATAACATATCATCATCTGCAAATACAGCCAGCTTTTTCTGACTGCCATGTCAGTTATATCCTTGAATTTCTGAGTCCCTTATTTTCTTTGTCAATGGTTTTAAATATAGTGCAAACAACAAAGGGGAAAGTGGTCAACTCTGCCTGGTTCCTCTGCTGAAGCAGAAGTTATGAGAGAGAGACCCCCCCACTGTATTTTTCGCCTCTGATCCCTCATATATACTCTTACTCAGCCATATAATTGTATCAGGGAAAGCAAATGCTTCCATTGCCCTGCTCGTGAAGTCCTAGTTTACTCTGTCAAATGCTTTCTTAGCATCAAGACCCACCAATAACAGTGATATTTTCTTTCATTTGGCTTCCCACTGGAACATCAGTGTTCTGTTAATATTATCAAATGTTTGCTGCCCCTCCACAAAACCACACTGATCCATATCTATTAATTTTGATATCACTTTTGCCATTCTTTTAGCCATTGTAGACATAAACACTTTATAATCATGGTTTAGTATTGAAATGGGCCTGTATGAAACTGGACCTGACTGATCTTTACCATCTTTAGGTTTTACAGTTACCACCATCTTCTTCGAGGATGCTGGTACTTCTCCTCTTAAAATACTGTTAAACAAGGCCTTCCAGATCTTTGTTTTTTTCCCTCCTAGCTTCCAAACTTCCACAGGAATACCATTTATTCCTGAGGACTTAACTGTAGATTTTATACATAGCCATTTTTATCTCATATCTTCCTGTCCTGTTAATAATTGAGCCTTATCTGTCTCTAACCTTGGCCTATTTAATTCTTCCATAAACATTTCCATTTGTACCTTTTCTTGAATTCTGTATTTCTCCACTTTGTACAAACTTTTATAAAATTTCTGAAATATTTCTAATACTTCTGCAGGATCTCTTGTTAACTTCCTTGTTATAGGCTTCCTAAGCTTGGTGACAGCCCTTTCCACTTTCTGTTGCCGGAGTCGTTGTGCTAAAAGTTTTTCTACTCTAGAATTATTATTAAAAACAGTTGCTTAACAGCACTCGTGCATATTATCGAGGTAGTCCCTTATTTTCTGTTTAGCATTCTGCAGTTGCCCCTTTTCTTGTTCTGAGATTCCCCCTATTTTGCAATACTTGAACATTTGTCAATCTTTATAAATAATTCTTATTTCTTAACCACATCTCCCTTTCCTTTATTGCCACCCTAGTTTTAAACTCTACTTTAATTTTATCCCACTCCCTAGCTATATTTTTCAGAAGAAATTTCTGCCTTTTCTAGTAGCTCCTAAATTTATTCCAAAACCCATTCCTTAAATTCCTCTTTTCAGCCAATAGGTGGGACAGTGCCAGTGTCTCATTTTTATTTCATTACCTTACATTTTTATTTTAGTTATTATTGTTGCTTGATCTGAAGTAGTTACTGGGTGCATTTTGAAACCTTCAATTAAATGCACATGTTCCTGTGAGATATAAATTATTTCTAGCCTAGCCCAGTTTTTGTATCCTGGAGAATATGTAAATTAATTCTGAGCTCCTCGTTCTGAATTCACATCTTCCATGCCAAACATTTTCATAATCTTTTTTAAAAAAAATCTACCCTCCTTTGTTAAATTTTCCCTTCTAAGCCTCCCAGACACATCTTCACTGTTGCAAACCAAATTCCAGTCTCCATCTAGAAGTAATATTCCTTGCTGAAAGCTGATTATTTCTTCCAGAATTTTCTTAAGCTCCATTTTAGCAGTTTTAGGTGGAATGTAAATGCATGCCAGTGCAGTCCTCCTCTGTTGCCAGTAGTCCCTTGGTACTGTAGATTTTCCATTATTATCTTTTTCCTCTTCTATCACTATTGGAACGCCTGTTGCAATTAATATAAGTACTCCTCTTTTCCTTTGCTCCAGATATTCCACTGAATAATTATTCTGAAAACCTTTTTTTATCAGATTGATGTTCAGTCCTTTCCAGGTGTGTCTCCTGTAGCATAGCTATTGCATTCTACATTTGTAATATTTGTAATATTTTCAGTACTCTTTCTTTTTATATTTATCTGTAAGACCATTCAGATTGAAAGACATTACAGAAAGCATCATTTTCTTATATAGTTATTATTACCACCTTTTATGTATAACTGCTTTTTTGATAAATGTCTAGTTCTAACTTTTATGTTACATGCATATACTGTTCGGCAAGTTGGTCTTCTATATAGTTTTTTTTATCATACCCATTTGAACCTATGCCACACCTTGCATAACTTTTCAGTTTTTTGAAAGTCCTCAAACAGAACAAACAACCCCCACCCCCTTAAAACCTATTAACGTAATAATAGACAAAACTATGTACATCTTCAAATATAAAATTTTTGCTTCCTAATAAGAATAAAAGTTCTAAGTTGATGGCCACACAGACAGGTTAGAGTTAACCAAAAAGAAAGGTTAGTCATGCTAAGACGCATGGTACAACCTGTGCTTTTAGTAAATACTATTTGATTTTGTCTATCTTTATAGTTCTCTCAGCTGAGAAAGCACTTGAATGGTTTCAGTAAAGACTTTCTCCAAGCCATTTCTCTTTTTCAAATTGTCTTCTAGTGACATGCAACCATGACACAAAACTGTTAAGGGTACCTTGTTTACCAGAAAAAAGCCTTATAATAATCAATATTCCTTTTAATGTACATGCTTTGTAATAAACTTATTACTGGATAACATGTAGGGTCTTAACCCAGTCATTTTCCTATGTAAGCATGGGAGAAGGCACACTGTCTTTTCTTTTGTCATATTCTCTCAAACAGACCTTTCCTCCCTCACCCCTTCTCTCCCCCTTTTCCTTTTTTATTATTATTATTAACATTGCAGTGCCTACATTTCTTAAAACCGAAGAAAGAAAGAGAGAGAAGGAAGAAAAAGAAGAAAAAAGCACCTGTTTATATTAGTATCCCCACTGCATCTCAGAAAAAAAAACTGAGAAAACTTTGTCTAATTGGTTTTGCCTTTAAAGCTCTCCCAGCTGGGAAAACCCCAGATTGCTTTCAGAAAACATTATGTCTTAGCCTATTTCTCATTTCTTTTTTTTTTTCTTTTCCCTTCCACAAGACTGTCTGCAGTTTCTCTTTATCAGATTGTTTTCATGGAAACATGAAGACCAGCTGCAGAATTGCTAAGTCTAGATGCATTTGCTAGAAAAAAAGCCTCATAATATTCAATATTCTTTTTCAGTTACTTGCTTTCTCTTTAAACTAATCAGTCTAAGGTCCTTAATCTAGTCATTTCCCAATGCTGGAATGAGAACAAGCTTATTAATTTTAACTTTGTCCTGCCTTTTTAACCAGGCACTTTTTTCATTGCATTGTGTAGATTTCTCAAAACTATACAAGAAGAAAGAGAGAGGAGTTAAAAAGAAAAACAGCAGCACCTGTTTGCATTCTCCATTACACGTAAAAATAGCATGCAAAGAAAACCATACACCACAAATACATTACTATTGAGAAAAAAATGTTTTCTTTACTTACACCTAGCTTTCTCCCCTCTCTTCCCCTCTTCAAAGCAGTTTTCTCAACTTTAATGACATGAAGTAGGGCATATACCTGAGAGTCCCCCACAAGTGCAACACATTTTGAAAAAGTCCTGTATTTCCATATTTTCTTGTTCTTTCATGTTTCACAAACATAATTATTGCATTGCATTCCCACATTGTTACTGTTTTGTTACTGTTCTCCATCACCCAAATCATGTCACTGCTTCATTTCCAACGTACTCTTGGTTCTTCTTCTCAACTCTCGTGCTCCCTACCTTCTCTCCAACATTTTCTGTTGAAATACTGGAAAAGGTTTCACAGATAAAGTTTCTCTCTGATCTTTATTACCGGCAGAACAAGAAGCAGAATGTCGTCCTGTTTCACAGCTCACTTTTTGTTGGACTAACTTTTGTATTTACTCCTTAGCATGCACTTCATCAAAAATGATTTTGTCCCTCCACGGAAGAATACCTTAAAGACAGATAGATGCAGCAGTTTGAATTCCTCACACCTGCATCTCAACATTCCCTGAATAGTGGAATGAATTTACTCCTCTTCTGCCTGGTGTACAGTAAGTAATCATTCTCCACAAACATTCTGCTGTCTCTCGCTTCTGCCGCAGTTTTGTTAGAATCAGCTCCTTCTGCTGGTAGGATTGCATCTTTACTATTAAAGGTCTAGGTTGCTTTCTTATAGTTAGGTTTGGAGCATACACATGATGTGCCTTTTCAACTACCAGTCCATTTGCTTATTTGTGCTTTAATAAAATAAATGCAGTCTGTTCCTTCCAACTTCTCTGGTATAGCTAAAAATCTCAGGTTTTCCCTTTGTGCTCTGTCCTCTAACTACTGTTTTTTTTAAGCATCTCTTCCTGAGCAGTCTTATATTTAGCCAGCCTTTACTTCATTTCTACCTCTAGTTTTTTCAGCTTTATTATTTTTTTCTGAATATCTCTTCCATTTTTTTCCAGCCCTTTGTTGTTTGTGTTGATATCCTCCAGTGTTGTGTTTATTTTAACCAGGTCTGTATACAGTTGTCTTATGTCATCCTGTAGGTTACTGGAAGTCATGTCTGAAGGTTGCATTGCTTTTTGATGAATAACTACAAAACCCTCCCCAGTCAGTGATTCTTCCTCACGTTTTGTAGCTGATCTTTTCCAGGTCTTCTGTATTTCTTTAACCCTAGCATCCAGGCAGTGTACTTACTAGCCAATTACTGAAATTTACCCATAAACACAAGTCTACTGGCCTTCTCTGCTGAGTTTCTGTTTTCACACTGGGAGAGCTGGAAACAAGTTATTCAGGTGCAGCCATCTTGGAAGTCCTACAAGTACCTTGTGGTCTTCACTAGTAAAGGTAGAAAGGATGAGGAGATTGGCCCACCAGATGGATGTAGTGACAGCAGTACAACAGGTGTACATTGTGATGCAAAATGAAAGCTTAATCATAAGATGAAGGTATTATTTGTCTGGACTGTCTTTATCCCATTCTTGAGTGTGAAGTTTGGATAATGACCAAGAGGATGAGATCACGGATACATATGCCAGAAATGAGGTTCATGTGCAGGGTAGCTGGCTTCACTCCCCATGATAGAAGATCAACAAACCTTGAAGATCTTTGAGTGCATCCAGTGTTCCTCCATCATTAGAGGAGTCCATTGTGATGGTTTAAGTACATTTTGAGGATGCCCCCAATATACCTTCCCTGGAAAGTACGTAAGTCATGGCCTAGTGAGAGAAAGCCCTGGGCCAAACCTAAGACAAGTTGAAAGGATTATATGCCTAAGATCACTGGGGATTACTTAGGAATCCCACAGCAGGAGCTGGACACTCTTGTTGAGAATATAGAAATCTGGTCTGCCCTGTTCAACCTGCTACCCCTGTTACTCTAACCATGTTAGGCAGTTCCAACAATGGCTAGATGTTTTATTGCTGACCGTTAAGCACACTTATGTCAGTGCAACTTAGTCACAGCAACAAAATAATCTTCCAGTGTTCAACTTTTAGATAACTGTTGAAATAGCGTAAGCTATATGAGCAGTATCCTTGCCTAGGATATAATCACTGGCCTTCCAGAGCTTTTTTGCCACCAAAGTGCTTCACCTGTGAAAGGATTCGTGGAAATGACTGTCAGCTAGTGAGCCTTTCAGTGTTAGGCAGATAAGTTCCCTTCTGGGGAAAACCTTCCATTACATCATATTTTGTGAAAAAAAGTGTTTTTTATGTGAATTTTATAATTTTATGCCAATAAATTATTTTGTGGGACTGTTATGTTACTGAAGGAATTTTTACTTATGTATCTAATGTTTGGGAAAAAAATGTAAAAACATATTTTTGACATCTAAATGTTTGTAGAGTAAGTGTGTGGGGGCAGAATTTGGTGCTTTTTGACACTCATTGAAATGTTTTACCTCAGAATTTTGATTTTCCTGTCAGGAGGGTTTTTAATGACCAAGAAAATTTAATTTTTTTTCAACAGATAGATAATCCAGTACAGTAAAATCAAATTACAAATATTACAGTAAGTTCTTACCAGAAAATGTCTGAATTATGTACAGTATTTACAGATACCTGAAATTAGATGTTAACTAATGAATCTAAGAAAATTTTGGGACTCTGTCAGGAGGGTTTTCTTACTCCCTCAGGTGCCCACTGTCTGCTTGTGAGGCTACTTTCACAGCTTGAAAGTGGAGCGGTTGTTTGTCTCCATGGTTTTTGGTTCCCCCATTTGCAAGAAGAACACAGTTGTTGGGAAGTATTTAGGTGTCTAGTCAGCTCCATCATTGCCTCAACCACTGATGATCAACTCCACTGGGGCCAAAACTAGTTCTTCAGATCATCAATCATTTGCTCCTGGTGTCTCTGGTGCAGCCCCTGTGGGAAACCACTAAGGACACAGAGATTGACATGTTGTTTCTACCTATAGGATTGCCATCATAAGGCAGGCGAGAACCACTCTTGTCAGGCTTGGGAGAAACTTGTAAAGGTATGCTCCTTAACTAGAGAAAGGTGCCCGATTCCCTTGCTAGTGCTTCTGTCATGGGTCAGTCCCTTTCCGGGGAATTTCTTAGCCATATTCTTACATTTTAAACCATATACATGGATACTTACAACTATAATGAATAACTCTTTTTTTAGAACACAGTATATACCCAAACTATGTGGGGGGCCTACTCCCCCAACACCCCCCCCCCCAGCTGTGCCCCCCACACCCCCCTTACTATATATACTAACTCCAGGATCGCACTACAATGGGAAAAAGGGCATATACCTTTCAACGAAATTAGTTTGTCAAGTGAGCTTTCAGTCAAGTGTGCTCTGTGAAATGGGTTTGTCTAGTGAGCTTTCAATCAAGTGAAGTAGACCCATATTTATTTTATTTTTTTTATTTTACATTTGTTGACATATATATATATATACATTTGTATATATATATGTGTGTGTGTGTGTATATATGTGTTTACATCTTTTTGCAAAGATTCCAAAAGTCAACATGGATTCAACATGATATCCTTTCAAACTCTATTATCTTTCATACCCTCCAGCAGTTTCAGTGTAACATTGGACCTAAAAAAAAAGGCATATCGCATTCCAATTTGCAAGGGATTCAGACTTTAAGATTTTCTATGGCTGGCTCACATTATCAGTTCTATATCATACCCTTTAGTCTATCCACTGTGCCAGTAGTATTTACAAAGTGCTTGGTTCCACTGATTGCTCACTGCAAACTTCAAGGCACTCGCATCTTTCCATATTTGGATGACTGCCTTATATTTACAGGCATGTTTTTCAGTTGTCAGGATTGCCTTCCATGGGTCATGAAACACTGTCTCAGTCTGGGATTTCAGCTGAACTTTCAAATTACTCTCTCATCCCTTCCCACTCACTATTCAGCTGAACTTTCAAATTACTCTCTCATCCCTTCCCACTCACTAGTTTTTCTGGGTTGTCTTGTAGGCTCTTCCCTAGGAAGAGTCTTTTTTTTCCATTGGACAAGGTACAACAGTAAAAACAAATTTTCTGTTCTTCTCCAGGCAGTCTCATGCTTCTGCCAGGGAATTTCTCAGTATTCCTTGTTTCATGGCATCAGTGGTTCTGATGAGTCCCTTAACCAGACTTCATATGAGAACAATTCAGTGACACCTCAGATCAGTCTCTACTCAGAATCAATACCCCTTATCTTTTTTAGATTCTAATTCTGTGGTTTGTTAGAAAATAGTTACACCTCTAGGTGGACCAGTTATCCATCAATCCAGGTGTGCCCTTCTGCCTTCAGACTCCCTCCTAGTTTTTCACAACAAATGCATCAAACTTTGCCTGTGGAGTAGTTTTAAAATGGGTGAAAGTGCAAGATCTGTATAATTCCAAGGACTGGCAAAAAAAAAAAAAAGAAAAAAATGTCAAAGGCATGTTTGCAGTTATCAGTGCTCTAAAGGCTTTAAATCAGTTCAGGTCCCCGAGAACATTGCAAGTTCTCACAGGCAGCACCACAGTGATGTGGTACATAAACAAGAGGGTACCAGATCTTAACCTGTTTGTGGATTTGCTATGATTTGCCTGGAGGTTAGCAACTCAGCTCAGTCTGATTTTTTTATGCTCCGTACGTTCCATTAAACAAAACATTGTAGCAGACGAGCTGAGCAGGATCAGGATGACAATCATAAATAGAATTTATGCGGTCTTCTGGGAATTGATCCAGCTTGTAGGGAGGACCTCATATAGATCTGATCGCCTCCTTTCAAAATAGTGAGTTAAAGTTCTACAGGATTCCTTGCAAACAAGCCTGGAAGACAGATGCATTCCCAGTCCATTGGACAAGAATTTTCCTGTATGGCTTTCCATCTTTTCAACTGATAATCAGTGGTGTTCTTAAAATCCACTAGGATTCACCACAGATTGTAGTTGTGACTCCCTTTTGGCCCAAACAAACTGCAACCAGCTGCCTGGATGATGGAATCTTAATACCTTGTAGGCCCAATTTTCTGAGGATATGCAGCAGGTATTAAAGGAGGCAAAAAAAAAACGTGCTGCTATAAAATCATATATTAGTAGATGGAAAAGAATTTCTAGTTGGTGCTAAGACAAGAACAAGTACCCTTTTATCTCTCTAGTTTTATATTATTCATGTGAGTTAGTATCCTTTGGCCTGTCTTACTCCTCTATTAAGGTTATTTTCTCTGCCATTTGAGCATGTCTTCCCATTGATCTCCCTCTTTCCATGTACTCTCATATCAAATTGATTTTGAAAGGGGTTTTGCATAAGAAGCCTCCCAGAAAACCAGTGGCTATGCTTGAGATTTTAATTTTGTTCATATATATATGGTTCATATGTAGGTACTAGGCTATTGACCCTAGGGCCTATATAAGCCTAGCCAGAAAGGTACCCTGGCTTTCGCCACCCAAGAAAATTATTTTCCTGTGCCCCTATTGAGCAGAGCCACAGAAGTGATCCCCAGGGTTAATTTCCTATCTCCCATCCAATCATCAAGATTTTTCTTGGAGTGCTAATTTGGAGCTTTGTTTAATATAGATACGTAGTTTGTCCCAGAGTATGGGAAGTCTCTGGGACAGGAATCTATCACTCCAGCATGTTTAGGTTTAGGTCCCTAGAGCGTGTAGCTCGGAGGGATTGGGATTTCTTTAAGTGGAGCATGTCCAATAGCTCTGGGTTTGACATAGCTTTGTATGTTAGGCAGAGATTGCCTCTGAGTAGGCGATATGTGACGGAGTAAAGCTGGAGTTTTTTGAGACCGTCTGCATAGGGCATCTGTTTGAGGCCAGTAATCCTCTTTGTGAGGTATTTCTGCTGCCTTTCCAGTTGTAGATGTCTTGTGAGGTACATAGCAAAAGGGTCACTGTATTCTATAATGGGGTCTAATGAGTGACAAGTAGAGGGGAAAAATGACCTCTTTTTTCCTGGATGAAAAACCTTTTGTGATGAGGTGTGCCACGTAGAAGGATTTCCTGACTACTGTGGCGATGTGACTATCAAAGGAGAGACTAATGTCCACCTGTGTCCCAAGGTCTCTTATACTTTTGGTGTTAAGTAGACTACTGCCTATGTGGTAGTTAATGAGTAGAGTTTTTACCAAAAGGGATGACAATGCACTTTTTGGAATTGAGCTTGAGGCCACGGCTTTGACACCAGGCATCTGCCTCAGTGAGGCCCTTTTGTAAGATGTTCACATCGTTAGGAGTTTTGATTATGGCTCCTAGTTTGCAGTCATCTGCGAACTTCGTTAGCCAAAGAATTTCTGTGTTAGCCTGTACTTCAGAGAAGTAGATACCAAACAGGAGAGGACGCAGGACTGAACCCTGTGGTACGCCACTTGTCACTGGTCTGAAGTCGGATTTGGAGTCTGCTACTTTCACAGTGTGGGTTCTGTCAGTGAGCCAGTTGGCAACCCATCTTGTGACATAGGGATTTATACCTAGTTTAGTGAGTTTATCTATAATTCCAGAGTGGGGAATGGTGTCGAAAGCCTTGGCAAGTTCTAGATAGGCTGTGTGAACCACCTTACCCTCTTCTACGGCTTTGGTGATTACTTCAAAGAAGTCTGTCAGGTTTAGGGAAGCTAACACTTTCTCCATATGAAACACCTCCTCAGGCTGACTTCAGGTTCTTAACATGGAAAGCAGCTTTACTTACTGCTCTGACTTCTACAAGTAGAGTGGTTGGTTTGCAAGCTCTTATGATGGGTCAACCCTATCTAATTTTCTACAGAGAGAGGGTTTATTTGAGACTAATCCTTCCTTTATGCTTAAAGTAGTATCTGAGTTTAAATTAAGCCAGTCTCTCCATTTCCCTGTTTCTTTTCTGGAATCCAAAAATGAGGGAGAAAGGATACTTCATACCTTGTATGTCCACAGATAATTCAGGTAGTATCCTGCTAGAACAAAATCTTTCAGTACTTCTGATCAGTTGCTCATTTTTTATGAAGGTAAGAAGGGACAACCTGTGTCAAAGCAAACTCTTTCCAAATAGTTGTCTCAGGATATTACCTTTTGTTCCCACCACAACAAAACTATTCCAGGCAGGATCAAGGCTCACTGTGCCAGGATCTTGGCTTTGTCTATTTATTTTTGGAAAGGGTTGGATTCTAGAAGTATTATAGAAGCAGCAACTTGGTCCTCTGTGCATACTTTTGCAAAATATTTTAAACTAGATTCCTTCTCAATGTTTTGTACTTGCTTTGCTGGGATCATTCTCCATTGGCTCCTAGACCCTTCATCTTCCTGGTTCTTGTAAACTATGATAATCTGCTCGTATAGCTAAGGCTGCTGCATCAGTGATCAATATGATTAGCACAGAGCAGTAGATGTTGGTATGACCCCTGCTACAGTAGCCATTCCCCCCTTATATTTGTATGTTTTTGTATCTAGTGTGAGAACTTCTAAAAGTTTAATGCCCTAGCATTGACCTTTTCAGGGCTCTAGCCTTCCTCTTTCAATTAGCATGAAACTCTGACGGGTTTGACATCCAAATCCTTCTTATTCTTCAACTCAGCTCAAACTGAATAATGGTTTGGACATGTGGAAGGTGCCCTTGAAACTTTGGATGCTGGGCAGTTGTATATCCTGTGCATGATATAACCCATATTGCTAAGGTTAGTGCTGCAGTGATCATTTGAGCATTTGCTGTCACGGTTAAGTTTACTTACACAACTGTATTTAGTTTATCATATTGTAATCATTTATGCATTATTCAAATCCTTGCAACTCTCTAGGTCATCATTTCTCAAATAGTAAGGCCAGCCATCTTGAGGAGGCTAGAAAGGTCCAAGTAAATATGAAAATGTCAAGTACTTAGAGTGACAACTTTTCCTACTAATTTTATCTGGCTAAATACCGAAATGTAATAGTGAATACATGTCTTTGATTGCAAGTTAATTGCTAAAAAATGAAGTAATCCAAGTTTTAATTATTTCAAGTATATATTTGTTGGAGTTAGTGCATCATATTTTTTATTTTGTTTGGGGAGGCCCAAAGTACTTTTTTTTGGTATCTGGCAGAGGCTTGAGGACGTTTCCCTTGACTCAGGGAGTCTTAGTGTGACCGTGTCTGAGAACCCCTGCTGTAGATCATTTGTATGATTTTTATGACCTGTTTTATTCCAAAATGTCTGGTTGGAAGATTCTGAAAATGGCTGGGATTACCACACTTGCATGATTCAGTTTTATTTTGCTGTAAATTATCTCTTTTCAAATACATTTATGTACGGTTTATTTTTTCCCTTCCTTTTGCTTTATGTTGTTTATCCAATTCACTTAGAATGGAAGACCTCTAAATTGCTGCTGCTTAATTAACTAAGGATTCATAGAGGGGGTATTTGTGCATATTTTTTTTTCAAATTTCTCATTCAGTTTGTTAAGTGTGTGTTTATTTTATTTATTTGATATTTGTTGACCAATAACAAAAGAAGAAATGGCCCCAAATATTACCAAAATTCCTGAGGAAGTGTTATAACGAAAACGCAATTGTGTATCAGCAGCGTTCATTTGTTTGAATAAACTGTGTTTTACATCAACTTCGGCTCTTATTTGGCTGCTCGTTTGGATTACAGTATATTTGTTGACCAGGTTAGTCTGACTGAGCCAAAGCCCTTTTTCAGCAGAGGCCCGGGGAGAAAAGCTCCACATTTACAATTTCAAATAAAAATTACAGCAAAAATAAAGTGTAGCAAAACAGGAGCTAAAAAACAAGCAACTCGGACCATCAGGTAGCTGAAAATATACAATGAAAATGTGTATTAGTTAACCATGAATAAAAGATCCATATTAAAAAAAAATACATTGCAGAGTGCTTAAAACATAAGGTACCATTGACTCCATGTATCTGTTTCTTTTCATCTTCTACACAGACACACACAGGCCTTTTTTGCTTTTTTGTCTCATGTACAGAGTGAATAAATTAGTTGCTTTTGAGAGAAAAAAAAAAAAACATTTTTTTCCTTTGCTTTTGCAAAAGTGTCTGTCTATTCACTCACTTTCTCAGCTGCCCACTCTCCTGCAACAGCAAAGCTAGCTTGTCTCTCTACACTATGATTACAGCTCTATGGACATATTTTTGGTCCAGTGGGAGGGAAAGTGGCAGGGTTATAGTAATTTTGTTATGTGGACTTTATTGTTAAATGTAATTGACAGTATGTTGTGAGAACCAGGGAAACAAATTTTTAAAGAAACCATCACAATGAATGAACTCTGTAACAAAAGGAAAAAATTGCTTTCCAAGACCAAGAAGAAGCAGGTGCCCAGTTTGAAGCAATGTCTCCTTAGCCAGAAAAAGCAAATAAGAGCACTAGTGAAATCCTCCAAAGCAAACCTCGAGTCCAAATTGGCCACCTCTACTAGAGACGATCGTAAGGCCTTCTTGACATACGTCAGCAACCTCAAAGGAATCACCCAGATCTGTTCAGAACTGGTGGTCAAGGACACCGCATATACATATGCTGTAGATATAGCAAACTTGCTGGCTGACAGATTCAATAAAAACTTTACCCCTCTGTCCACCCCCATCAGTAAATCAGGACATCCCCAGTACCTGCCCCTTCCCCTTATATCTAGGGAACAGGTCATCACTGCTCTCTCAAAGGCAAAAAAATACAGCCTCCATGAGACCCGATAACATCCCAGGCTGTATCCTACGTGAACTCAGGCAGGAACTTGCAGCACCATTAGGCACCCCATTCACCCAAAGCCTGAGCACTGGCTTCATCCCAGCTGAGTGGAGGACAGCCACTGTCATTCCTTTACACAAAGGTGGAGTGTCCACCGATATTATAGACCCATCAGTCTAACTAGCCTGATCTGCAAAGCCATGGAACGGATTATCATGGACCTCATTAACAAGGACATTGGCAACCTCCGAACACTTGATCCCACACAGTTTGGCTTCATCAAGGGGAGGTCATATCTGCTAAATTTGGTCGACTTAGGAAAAAAACAAAAAGAAGGCAGGCAATGGTAGTTTTAACTGTTTATATAAAAAAATTAGCTCTTTCGTCAAGTAACATACACTCAACTTCATCAGATAAACATTAGAATAATACAGACCATTTTATACAATATTAAGACAATGTCACATGTTAATTCCCTCCCTTCTCCACCTATCAACTAATTACATCCAGTTAATTATTTAAAGCTATATTTTCCATTATGTTACGTAAGATAGGTTATGTTGATTACATTCATAACACAAACTGACTTTGCATAAGCATTTGATATCTTTCAACCACAATTGATTATATTATATATATTTATGTAAACTCAAAGGAATCAGAAAGCAAAATATAGGTAATGGTTACCATGTTTCCTACTTGTTATTAACGTTTAAGGCTTCTCAATTTCAATACACAACCAAGGGAACATATTTCATTCAGACCGGGTAGAACGTA
This sequence comes from Protopterus annectens, assembly GCF_019279795.1. Classification (NCBI taxonomy): domain Eukaryota; kingdom Metazoa; phylum Chordata; order Ceratodontiformes; family Protopteridae; genus Protopterus; species Protopterus annectens. The sequence goes on from NC_056748.1 coordinate 610,017,435, forward strand.
AGACCTTGTCTTTAACTGCCAAGCTAATTCCTTTAGTTCAAGCTTGTATTCCAAAGGCCCACCCCTGATATCAGGTTCCACTTGGTCAATGGCCCTAAATGTAAATGAAAGCGCTAATTTTTCTATATAAACAGTTAAAACTACCATTGCCTGCCTTCTTTTTGTTTTTTCTGAGTAGTTTGTCTTGTGGAATATTGTTATTCGCAAATTTGGTCGACTTCTTTGAGACCGTCACCAAAGCCATGGATGAGGGGAAGACTGCACAATGCCTACCTTGACCTGGCCAAAGCCTTTGACACTGTTCCCCACTCAGGCATAATAGATAAACTCTCTCAACTAGGCATCAATCCATATGTTACCAGATGGGTAGCAAACTGGCTCACTGATAGAACCCACGTAGCCAAAGTATGGGAAGCCACCTCGAGCAGTAGACCCATAACAAGCAGCATACCCCAGGGTTCGGTCTTGGGGCCTCTGTTATTTGGGATATACTTTTTCCGAGATGCAGGCCAATACCAGTGGGCTATGGCTGACCAAGTTTGCCAATGACTGCAAGCTGTGTGCCGTCATCAGTTCCCTCCTGGTGATGTGGACTTCCTCCAAAAGGCTCTCACTCAGTCAAATGACTGGTGCCAGAAACATGGCCTCAAGCTAATACCAAAAAATGCATCATCATCCCCTTTGGGGAAAGTGACATTCCCACAAATGATCATATTAATAACGTCCTAAGCACGCAGTCAGTTGTGAGGGATTTGGGTACCAAAGTTGATAGCAACCTGAATTTTGACCACCATGTTGCTTCTGTTGTATGGAAAGCCTTCTACATGGCGCATCTCATAAGTAAAGGTATCTCATCCAGGGACATGGAGGTCATAACATCCCTGTATTCTTCCCTTGTAAGGCCCATTATTAAGTATAATACCCCTTTCGGCATCTACCTCGCAAAGTGCATGCAGCAGCTGGAGAGACCACAGAGGTTCCTCACCAGGAGAATACAGGGCTTCAAACATCTACCATACACAGGCTAAAAGTCATATCCCTCTACTCTGTTTCATACAGACACCTCAGAGGTGACCTCTGTTTGGCATACGAGGCGATCACGGACCCCACCTTGATGGGACTGCTGCATATCCGCAAGTCAAGCTCCACTCGAGTAACCTGCACATTCTACCTCAGCCTGTTCTGTGACATCAATAAGACTTGTTTGCGGGACAGATTTGTGGCCCAGAGACTCCCTCATCTATGGAATAGACTCCCTCTCCACATCAAGCAGCGTACCTCATTACCCCTTTTTAAGCGTAACCTGGATAACTGGATGGGAAACAGAAAATATACCCCTGGGATTCCACCCATGTCCCTGCTGGACAGGGACATCTGGTGCTGATTTGTCTAAACGTGGGCTAAACTCTTGGCTAGGCTTATAAGGGCCTCAACGCCAATAGCCTAGTAACCTCCTATGATCCTACAAGATTTCATGCAAGCCGAGCATGGTGTGCATTAAATAAGGTGAGTAGCATGGAAATGACAAACAAGGTTAAGAAACAGCTAAGTAATGCTTTACTTGTGTATGACACTCTAGGAATTAACTTTTATGGGCAAATTATAGTCTAGAGCACAGAAAAGTGGTGCTTGGGGTGTAGTTTCCTTTAACTGATATTCCCTGTATTGCCTTGTTATTTATAATCTTCATTAATGCTGTATACTTTTCTGTATTCCTTGTGTGTGTGTGTTTGTCTCTCTCTCTCTCTCTACTATGACTACTTTTCCATGTAACTTGTTTTATTTAAGTTTTGGACTGATAAGAAATAGTGATACTTATTTCCCTTTCTTAGGCTAATTGCCCCTGCAACTTTCACTTTTTGTTGCAGAAAAAAAATACAATTTGATGCTGTGTAATACAGCAGCTGCAGTATATTACTTTGTATTTAAGGATGCTGAGAAGACTAGTGGGTGTACTGAGTCAAAATGGGAAATAACTGATTTAAGTACTAATGTACTCTTTTGTATGTTTATGATGCTAAAAGACTTTTATATTTAAAATGTGTGGTTTTTATCCAAAATTAAGTTTCTTGAACCTGACAAATTCACAATGTTTTCAGTAAAGCTGATTTTCCTGTCAAAGTCAGTGAAAGATAAGGCGAAAGGCAAATGATTTTCATGAACAACCACACATTTAACCTTTCTGTCCAAGAAATGGTAATGTGGTGAATATAACTAGTATCAGGCATATGGGCTCCTTGCACCCCTACCCCCGAATGAAGCACTTGTTCATTACAAATGCCCATTGTCAGCATTCTCAGTTTTAGAATTAAGATCTGCAGTTACTTTGAAATCTTTTGAGCTTATCATCAAGCTGTTATTTTTGTTGGTTATGTTTGCTTAGAAAATTCATCAATAGTTTAGGATAAAGTCACAGTGTTGTCCATTCAACGTGTGTCCTAGAGTACATTATTGTTATTTTAGGTGTGTTGCTTATCAAATAGAGATAATAAGTTAATTACTGTAATATAGACTGAACTGCCTTCTGAATAGAAAAAATAAAAAATAACATTTAGTGTGTGCCCTTGTTGGGTTTATATCTGTTTGGTGCTTTCTGAATAGGTTTAATATAATGTGCTTAGATGACAGTATGAAAGACAAAGCTCACCATGTAGGGCCCTGATATTTTACTTGCCCTACATGATAGTCATTGTTTGGAAGAAACTTAGTGTGTGTATAAGGGAGCATGATCACTCCACATAGTGGTATTTGTTTTCTTACCTTTCTTCCCGATGACCAACAGACTCCTCCTCCCAGGATGAGAGCCTTTTCTGTCTCATTTATTCCTTGTTAAGTGAGGACAGAGGCCCTCATACTGGCAACCATCAGGACTTGTCTGTTTTAAGTCATTCACCCTGCCCCTGCTGAGTGACATGGGCACTTGAATCACCAAAGGGACGTACTGTACCTTCAGATGAGGGTGGCTTAATGGTAAAGGTGTTTGCCTTACAAACACAAGGTGCAGGGTTTGAGTCTCACAAGGGATAATTGGCTAGGCTTAAAATGGCTCGCAAGGGCAGCTAGCTTAGTACTAACCTATGATCCTATGAATATAGGCTCCCACACGCAGTTAGGAGAGCTGCCTTTATCAGCTTTGACGTGCCAAGCTCCCATCACCGTCATAAACAGCTTTTGTGTTCTTCAAGCATTCCCTTACAAAGAAGCAAACTGGCCAACTAGAAAACCACTGTTCCCTTATACTAGGATGGACAAGCCAGTGTTAGACACTCAACACTCCCACCATTCCATAGCTTTTTGTTTCCAGAACCAGTATTGATACTCATGTTTATTTGTGGGTCATAGTTAGGGCTTCATCCCTGTGTATCACAGAGCTGGGGACACACAGTGGAACTTAATTGCTTTTAATACTGTCACTTGAAAGCATCCTACCTCTGGGATGATATCTGGTGCAGTATGTGAGTATGTGAGTAACAAAATCAGTTGTCTCTATTGAAAAATAGTCCTTAAAGGACAGCATCTGTAAGACTGTCTGGATGTGTAAACCCTTGGAAAAAGTGAACCACAAATGCTCAGGGATGGGGAGTGTAGCTGTGAGTTTTTTTTTCCTTCATATATTTGATTACAGTGGTGTTGCAGGCAACATGGACAAGCTGTGTGGAGAACAGAGGGTTAAGGGTGAACAAGAGAAGGAAAAAGCTTTTTTTCTGGTTTTAGTATAAGATCTATTCAGAAGTATAATGGTGTGTGTCTGTAAGCATAATGGAAATTCTGTCATATTCAAATGTTTTTGCTACAAAAAGGATCATCAGTGATACAGTAACACTGCCTTTCATACATTGTGCAGTAACATAACCATAAAATGTCATTTTGTACTCCAAGCTCCATACTTTTGCCTCCTCACCCTGTCCCAGTTTTAAAAAATGGGGAACATGGCATCTTGTCAAATGTAGTTCCAGCGAACACAAATAAATTGAATGCAGTTTGCCAAAACCACTTTGTGGAGATTGCCTTTTTCTCCATTGTTTTGCAGTCTCAGAGCTAGTATGTATAATTCCGGGAGGTGTCCTTCCACAAGGGGGGTGCAGAGGAACTTGTCTGCTGAAAGTGGTTTCGGCAAACTGCTTTTGATCTTTTTGTATTCACCAAAATGCCTTTTTTACAATTGACATAAATCAAAAAAAATGTATGCTTCCTACCATATACTGTTCCCTAGTGAGTAAATGCTGTTGTAATTTTAGCTTTTGTTCCCTACAATTGTAGACAAGTTTTGTTTCAGGATAAGCAACCCGGTCAATTCACAAATTATGTACAGAACTGTTACAGGTGTATGTTAATATGTATTTCACCCTCAAAAAGATACTCAAGATGCTCATTATAAATGTTTTCAGTTGAGTACAAAGTGCCTGCCTTGCAGCTATCTTGAGTGGATGTGTAGCCCTTTTCAGATGTGTGAATTTGATTATCATATGCAATATCAGTAGATGCATGCCTGTATGAGCTCTGCATAAGAAAGCTTGTGAAACTAATGATGGTGTCCTTTACTCTAGTCATACAAAACCCAAGAAGGTGTCCTTGTTGTTTGAAGATGAAAATGAAGACTCGTCCCTTTTTGGCTCGAAGATTGCAACTAGCAAATCTGTTCCTGAAATTGCACCAGTAAGACATTTTATTAAAATAATAATTTTTCTTTTTTTAACTTTATATATGGATCTTCCTGTCATGCAGTCACATATGCAAACCTATTTCCAGTGCTGAATCTCTCATATACTGAATTTTTATTGTGTGTTCCTTGCAGCAGTATCCCTTTCTTGCAGTTTTTCAGATGATTACCATATCTTCTGGACATTCTACTTTTTGTCAGATGTCACTGTCAAGACTTGTTCTTGGCCAGGTCTTCACTTCAAGGCAAAATTTCTCATTCATGTACCAGAAATGGAGGACTTTATATTAGTTCATGTTAATGGATGTGGTCTCTAACCATGACTGGGTGATGTAAAACTTTGGGACACCTTGTCAGGTTTATGACTGGATTTATTCTGTCTTCCTCCCCAGTCAGTTTTTTTTTTCCACAGGAGCTCCCATGATGTAGTGCATACATGCTTTGCACTGGTGCTTAATGTGTAGGAGAATCAACTTAGCCCCTGAGCCCACCAGTTGCTTTCTGTTGCTCACACAGTGCAGGCACTATTCCTGCTGTTCATTGTGGAAAAGTTTTTGTGTTCAATGTCAGAAGACCCAAAATTTGGTAAGTGTTTGTGTGGCCATCAAACATTGAGCTAGGACCTGCCTACTGTGTGGAAGGGGAATATGATAAAACTGTCATAAATGCCAGTGATTATTCCAGCCACGTAGCATAAGAGAGAAGCTTCTGTTCTGTTCACTAGCCAAGCCATTGTTGTCTCTCCTACATATATAAGTCCATTTAGGTGGTGGCTACCTGATCTCGGTGTTTGATCCTCCCTCTCAAACCTGTCTTCTGCTTCCGGCATAATGATGGGCTCAGGAGAAGAGCATCCTGGCTTCTTCCTTGAGTGTTACATCCTGGAGTGTAAATGTCATCCATCCATCCCCTGATCAGCCAGCCTGAGCGTGCTTGCAACATCTCAATCCAGGAGAACATACACATTTTTTAAATATAACTTTAAGTGACAAGTGTACAGTAATAAAGAAAACAAGCCATTATTATTTTCATGCGTTATGCATATGTTTTCTTTTTAAGTTTTCATTCACTCCAGTGTTACATAATTATTCTGCATGTATTGTTTCCGCAAATTTCATGTTTCTGTGTAATTTGTTCCTTTCCTTTTCTGAAGATCCTGCCTACAGTTCTTTTATCTCTTTTACAATATTCAATACTTTCTGGCTTAGATTTTGATTTCCATTTTCTAGTAATTACTTTTTTAGATGACAGCCAATTGCATTAAACTTAGTAAAGGCTGACCACGTTTAGGCAGCTGAAATCCTATATCTCTGCTCAAAAGAAAAATGTTGTTAGTTACTATCCCCCAACATTTTTGACAGAGTACTCTGTAGTGAGTTGTTGGTGCTGCGGTAGCGTTGTCGCCTCACAGTAAGACGTTGTCCTGTTGGATTCTCAGTTGGAGCATCTTCGATATGGAGACATGAGTGAACGGGCGTACCTTCGTTGAAGGTTGTGCGTCAAGGCTGGCAACTCCACATAAAAATATACTGCCAATCATTAGCGGACTGGAGTTCTGCTGTGGCGACCCCTAACCGGGAAAAACCGAAAGACAGAACAACTCTGTAGCGAGTTTTTTTTAATCTGTCAGCTTGTTACATTCCACACAAAATATGTTTGTAATTGCCTGTCTCTTTCCCATCATACCTCTAGCACTTACTCTTTACATATGGAAAAATTCTCTGAAGTCTGCTTGGAGTATAAAAATACCTATGCAAACACTTAATGCAAAAATTCTAAACCTTCTGTACTTTGCTGTGGACATATGCCCTCCCACTTTTTCCTTGTAAATTGTCTTTCCACTGTCTTTTCCTATTTTTTTAACATCATCTGATTAATTCTTATAGTTACATTGCAGTGTTTTTTTATGATCTAGTAATTCTCCCTTTTTTAACAGCAGCTTCTGTTCTAAGCTCAATTAAAAACTTGGCCAGAGCTGGTCTTACTGATACTCTGCCTTCTGCATCTTTCCTTGAAGATTTACCCTTCGGGGATTCCTTGCATACGATGAAGGAGGCATTTAATTTTGTGAGCAAAGAATTATTACAGACCCAAACCCATTACAGAGAGCTTCTAATTCTGCCATCCACCACACCACTGGCTATTCCTCCAGTTTATGTAGTGCTAGATGATGTCTTTGACATCTTTATACACCCTAACTCTCTGCCACCAGCTCCAAGGAAACCAGATACTTTCTGTAGAGTGTTTGACACTCACAGGTATGTGTCTAGTGATATTTCACTGTACAAAAATCCACAAGCTGGTCCTTAAGTAGTACCTACTGAATCCACTAGAGGTGCCCTTAAGGGTGCAACTAGGCACCCTTTACCAAACAGAGAACATACAGTCAATATAAAAAGTGTACACACCCCTGTTAAAATGCCAGGTTTTTGTGATGTAAAAAAAATGAGACCACAATAAATCATTTCAAAACTTTTCCCACCTTTAATATTATTATTAAAACAGAGGTCATTGCTGACAAGACCTTGAGAGATGCACGGTAGACAGCTAAATCAGCACTACAGGCTACACAGTGTAAAATGGGTTACGATGCTGGATGCATCATGTAGAGCAGCTGCAGTAAGTTATGTTACTTGCAGACATGACTGGCTAAGGGCACAGCTATTCTCTAACCAGGTAAAGGCCAAACTCCTGGATGCCCCACTAGATAGAGTTCCTTTTCAGCATCCTGCAGAAAAAAGTATTTGAGAAATTGGTCAAAAAGGGGAAACAAAATCTTTGAAAATATTCTAGTTTTCCATACCTAGGTATGAATTACCCTTCTAAAAAAGCCATAATCCTGCAGAAACCAGGGGCAAACATCTCTCTACCATAGATGGGCAAAACAATCACCACAGATGGTTCAGAAATAGTTTTGGGAGCACACGTAGGACCCCTGAAGGTGCAGGGTACCTGGACCCCAGAGCAGAAAAAAATACATATAAACCAGAAAGAGATACTAGTGGTCTTTCTAGCAACCTGAACCTTATAAAAATGCAGTTTTGAACAGGCAACACCATGGTTATATGTGGTACATAAACAAGCAAAAGGGAAATCATTCTTACACATTACACAGCCTTACAATAAATATTTTGCTCTTGGTGCAAGAATTACAACTGACATGCATAGCACCCTACATCCCAGAACAGAGCAACACTATAGCAGACTGTCTGAGCAGGAACCTTTTGGATCCCAGTGAATGAATGCTGAACAGAGAGGTTTTTCTGGACCTCATCTGTCAGTGGGGGACACCCCAGTGTAGATATTTGTCAGAACAGACAACTACAAAGGTTCTGCTCCAGAACCCAATAAACAGACATAGAGGGAGGACATCATCTCTATCAAATAGATATAATTATTTCTGTATGCCTTTCTACCATTACCCTTCATCCCCAGGGTAAGGATGAAAGTGATTTTGCATAGGTCGAGAGTGATATTCATAGCCCCCTTCTGGCCAAGGCAGCACTGATTCTCCCTTCTCTTGACTCTCAGGGAAGGGAGGTATTACATTCTTCCACCAGTGATTGATCTACTCATCCAGGTAAAGGAGTCTGTCATGCATCCACACCTGAACCCCACTCAAACTTATGTTTTTTAACCCCCAAAATGCAAACTACTGTACATAATTTCTAACTATCCTGAGAGAAGCAAGAAAACAAACTACCAGAAAATCATACTTGTCCAAACAGCAAATGTTTTCTTTTTGGTGCCAGAACAAAAACATCAGTCCTACTCAAGCAGATACAAATCTAGTGTTGGAATACCTTTCTGGTTTAATTCACCATGGCCTTTCTTATTCCAGTATTAAGGTACATGCTTCTGACATTTCTGCTTGTCTTACCTTCTCCCTCCATCTGTTTTCAGAGTCTGTATTGCAAAAAATCGACCGCTTAGCTTGTCAAACACCCAAATGTCGACAGCTAAATGGAGAAAGCATAAAACAGTGAATGGCCACTTTCGCAAAGTTTTTCATAGGGAAAAACATCACTTGGCCATTGGACACTAAAACAAACTTTGAAACCCTAATTAAGTGGGGGGGGGGGTCACCCCCCACACACACATCCCGATGCCCCCCATACACCCCCAACTAAATATACCAACTCCGAGATCGCTGTACATTGGGGAAAAAGGAAAATTCCCAGTAACGGCCAAGCAGATTTTTTACCTATGAAAAAATTTGCGGAACTGGCCGTTCGTGGTTTTAAGCTTTCGCTGTTTAGCTGTTGACATTTCAGTGTTCGACAAGCTAAAGTTTTGCTGTAATAATATAAACCCTGTTTTCACCCCCCAACCTGAAACAGTTCCTAAAAGGGGTCATGCACATAAAGTCTACCAGGAGAAACCCTGCCTGGAACTTAAACTATGTTTTAGGAAAACAATACCTTTCCACCTTTTGAGCCAGCAGTGTCTGCATCTTTAAAGATACTCGCATGGAAGACAACCCTACTGATAGCCATACCTCAGCCAGGTGGGTCTCAAAGCTACAAATTCTGATGTGCAAAGAACCTTTCGTTGTGTTTCACCGTGACAGGGTAACCCTTAGAACTGCTAACCCTTCTTTTGTGTCCAAGATAGTATTAGAACTCTCCTTGAATCAAACTATTCATCTACTAAGTGCTCTTTCCACACTTGTGGAGTAAAGCTGAATAAATCCTTCATTCCCTGGATGTACAACAGAGTGATCAGGTATTACCTTAACTGAATAGAGTTCCCATATAGAGCAGAACAATGGATATTGACCTTCCCAGAAGACAAAGAAGGCAGACTTGTCTGCAAACAGACATGGATAGGAAGTTGCATTACTTTATGCTCATCATAGTAAACTATTACCAGCCCATGTTAGAGCTCACTCCATCAGACATAGGGCAGCCAACACTGTCTTCCTTAAAGGTTACCCTACCTAGGCCATTCTGGAACCTGCTACGTGGACCTCTCTCTCTGTTCATACCTTTATCAGACGTTATCACTGAGGATTGAAGTCACTAAGAGTTTCAGACTTCATAAACTTTAGAAAATGCACACTAACACAAATCTTGTTCTAGTAACTTCCTAAGTTTATAAGAGTAGTAGTTTGTCTGCCCCTATTTTTGGACCTTTCCCCCTCCACGCTTTTAGTCTTGGCCCAGGTGTCTTGCAGTAAGAGGTTTGAGAGATGCTGTAGGATTGCTAGTCTTTTTATCTTGCCAAAGGCTTCCTTAGCTTGGCAACAACCCTTCCTGCTTTCTCTGCTCAAGTCATTGTGCTATGAGTTTTTGTTCCCTGGAGTTGTTTTCAAAAAAAAGATGTTATGTAGTCCAGTCTCGCCTACATTCTTACCCGTGGGTTCGGAGCCGAATGTCGGCTCTGACTCGGCCATACTTTAGCTCTGAGTCTTTAAATTGGCTGGGCTAAGATGGTATCCCATGCTGCACTGCTCTCTATCCCCAGATCGTGTTTGCCGCTCGTGTAGCTAGGACGTGGTCTCGCTCTTGGCTGTGGCTAAGTACCCTTTCTTCTTTATAGCCGAGAAGTTTTTTGCAAAAAAAAAAAGCTATTTTCATAGCTATTTTTGTGTTTATCTTGAACAGTGTTGTGGAAAAGTTGTTTTTGTCTTTTAGTGTGTTCTTGTGGTATCCCACTAGCTGTTTCCAACGGGCTAGGCCCATTTCAGTTAGAGGACCTAGTCTGCCCCCTTGCTTACCTTGTGTGCCAACTTTTTTCCCTTGGGCTAAAACCGTTTAAATTAGAGGAATTAGTCCTCCCTCTTGTACTTATGTTCTAGGACCGTTTTAGTTAGAGGTCTTCGTGGTGTACTGTTTGTTTGTTCTGTTCCCGCGCTTGTGGCTGATTGACCGTTGGTCTGGTTGTTGAGTTAGTTACTCGGTGTTTGTGGTAACTATGTCTAAAGATACTCTGTGTTTGTGGTAACTATGTCTAAAGATACTAAGGAGCATAAGCTCTCGGGCTTTAAGAAGTGCACCAAGTGTAGTTATAAGATGTCCATCACTGATGGACACTCTGTGTGTACTGTCTGGGAGCGATTCACCTCCAGGAATCATGTGTTTTTTGTTATGCCTTTAGCCCTCGTGTTCTTCAGGAAAGGAAGAACAAATCCATTTTGAAGGGACTTCTGAAACCCTCCTTCGAGGAGGGTTTGGAGAGTGCTTCCAGCTTTAAGTCTTCTCCATCGAAAGCTAAATTTTCCAAGGCTAAAAAGCGATTCCCAGCTCCATCAGTATCCTCGGAGCCGCCGGAGAAAACAGCTAAATCTTCAATGACATCCTCGGCTCCATTGTCCTCGGGGCCGCAGGAAGTGTCAGTGTATATGGAACCTGCTTTGGCTCCTATTTTCTCGGAGCCTGTTCAGAGCCGGTCGCCTAGCATTAGGCCGGTATCTCCCCCTCACAGGTCTCCTTCAGAGAGGAGGTCTCTATCTCCTCCCCTATCCTCCAAATCTTCCAGGACCTTATCGGATGTGGATGTCGATAGAGTGGCGCAGAGACTTCTTCAGTCACCGGTAGTGACTAAATTGTTTTTGGCTCTGACCCAGTCGGCTCCGGAGCCGGTCCCTCTACCTACATCGATACTTCCTCCTCCGAGCGCATCTCAGCTTTCCGAGCCGGTGTGATCGGCTTCGTTTGATGTCCCTAGGTCGGTTGCGACAGCCCCTCCTGACGGCGAAGTCAATTTTACTTTTATGAAAGCGCTTAACCTGAAAAATAAACTTGTGTCTACTAGTCCTACTGGTGAATTTGTGGTTTTTAGTTTTTATTTTCACCAGTTTGCTACAATTATTTGGTTGACGTCCACGGGGTTCAGGACTCAGGATTCCTCGGTCGGACCCGAGAGAGAGGCTTCAGGATATCTCTCTGCTCCTAGTTTCCCTCTCGGTGCTTTGGTGCGGGGAAGCCTGACTCCTCTCTGCTTCGGACCTGGTCCCTTCTGATCAGAGGTCTTCATGGCTGGTTGATCTTCAGACCCGGGAGGACCAGCTTTCGGGGCCATGCGAGCGCGCTGGACAGATCGTCAGTGGCATGTTACGGTTCGGTCACTCTGTCCCCTACAGTACCAGTACAGGTCTCTGATCACCCTCTATCTATTGACAGTGGAGCCCCAAGGCCTCAGGGTACCCCCACGAGTGGTCCCCATATTTCTGAGGGCCCCTCAGAGTTTTTGTCTGAGGAGCCACCCAGAAAGAGAATGTGCAAGAGGAAGCACATAGATTCCCAAGATGAGTCTCCCACGTCAGACACCAGCCTTGAGGAATTGGAGGGGTCCCATAAGTCATCCTCTGAGGATGTTTCTTTCTCTGACATCCTAGAGATTTTGAAGCAAAGAGGTGACTGGCCATCCAAAGCCCCCTCCGAAGAGGAGTCTGTGTTCCTGAAGGCCTTTGGTGCTCAGCTCTCCACCTCCTGGGTGTCTCCACCCTTCAACGAGCTTCTGGATCTGGTTTGTCGAAGGGTGTGGTAAACCCCTGACTCTGTGGAACCAGTCCCCAGGAGACCCAATAAATTTTTGTCTGCCCCTTCTGATAAGGAATTTCTATTCAAGGGTGTCCCTGTGGATGCCATGGTGGTGGCAGCGGCCACCAAGAAGGAATTGGCTGAGACTTCTTCCACCGTCCATGCCCCTAACAAGGAGTCTAGGACTATGGACTGGTACGGGAAGCATACGTTTTCTTCTGCGGCCTTTACTTTGCAGTCACTGAATTACTTATCACACTTTACAAGGCTCCAGAGAGGTCTCCTAAAGGAGCTTGGAGATACTCTTAACGGGTAACGTTTTTGAGGCGGTGGCTCAGAAGGTCAACGCTCAGATGTCTACCCTCAATTCTATTGCGAGCTCCTCCATGAAGCTGATCTCTCACGCAGCTGAAGGAGTGAGTAGGGCAGCAAGTTCAGGAGTAGCTCTTAGGCGACATGCCTGGATGTGCCTTTGTCATTTCGTGGAGGCCTTCAAGTCTACATTCACCGACGCCCCGTTTGATGCTTCATCTTTGTTCGGAACCAAGGTGAAAGACACTCTCACTAGGTGTGAGCAAGAGGGAAAAACACTGTCTGCTGTAGGAGTCCATTTTTCCCTTCCCTGTAGGTCTTATCCCAAGGCCCAGAGGGGTGGGAAGATGTGGTTCAAGAAATCACAGAGGTTTTTTCCCGATGCACAAGGTGATTCCCCCTCCAGAGGCAGGGGAGGGGGTGGTTATTCAGGTAGATGCCGCCCAAGGGGCAGAGGAGGCCCTCGTAACTCGGGAGACCGTGATTCCTTTCGTGGTTCTCCCTACCGCCGCTCATGATGGGAGGCCCCGACTGCATTTCCAGAGCCAGTGGGGGGTCGAATCTCACTATACCTGCAGGCCTGGCAAGGTATCACCCAGGACCAGTGGGTTCTATGTATAATTTCCAGAGGATATATCATTCCCTTCTCGTCAACTCCCCCTCCAATCAAGAAAATCCTGGATGTTCCACCCAGTCAAAGGGATTCCACAGCTTCAGAGGTTTCAAAGCTGCTAGAAAAAGGAGCCATCCAACATGTCTCCTCAGACCAGATCGGATTAGGGACTTACTCCAGATTCTTTTTGGTGCCGAAAAGGACAGGGGACCTGAGACCCATTTTGGATCTCAGCCGATTGAACACCCATGTGCAAAAGTCCAAGTTCCGAATGGTCAGGTTGCAATCTATTCTCCCATTGTTGGGAAAAGTGTGGATGTGCTCCATTGACCTCAAGGATGCTTGCTACCACATAAAGATGGACAGGGCATCCAGAAATCACCTACGCTTCCGGCTGGGAGCCAGTCACTTTCAGTTTTGAGCCCTGCCCTTTGGTCTCACCACAGCCCCCAGGGTGTTTACCAAATGCATGGCAGTGGTGACTGCTCACTTGAGACGTCAGGGATTCCAGGTGTTTCCATACCTGGACGACTGGCTCCTTACTGCCACCACCAGGCATCTGCTACTTCAGACCAGAGACGCTGCTATCAACCTATGTCAACAGTTAGGCATCCCCTTGAACTGGGAAAAATCTGCTTGTTGCCCTCGCAGCGTGTCACCTTTATAGGCGCCGAATTAGACACGGTCCTCATGCGGGCGTTTCTACCACAGGAAAGAATCAGAATCTTACAACAACAGATTTATGCCTTGCTCCCTCTGAGAAGAGAGAAGGCAAGATTGGTCCTCCAATTGTTGGGGATGATGGCTGCTACGATTATGTTAGTCCCCCTGGCAAGGTTACATATGAGGCTCCTTCAGTGGCTACTCTTCGCCCAGCGGTCTCTTCGTCTTCCACTTTCTCACCCTATTCTACTCACAGGTGCAAACAGGATCTCAGTTGCTGGCTTCACACCGACAACCTCAGTGCGGGAAAGCCTTTCGTTCCTTCGCCTCCAGTTGCCATGGTGACCACGGATGCCTCCGAGATGGGGTGGGGGGGCATTATCTAGGCAGGACAGTCCAAGGCACGTGGCAAGAGCATGAGATGCATCTGCATATCAATGTCCTGGAGATGAGAGCAGTGCTACTAGTGTTTCAAGCACTTCAGAGCTTTCTTCCTCTCGGGACTATTGCAATCCACTCAGACAATATGTCGGTGGTATGGTATCTGAACATGCAGGGAGGAACCAAGTCGTATCCCCTTTGCAGAGAGGCCATGCGAGTGTGGCAGTGGGCAGTGTCTTCCCAACATTTTCTGCTAGCAACGCACATTCCGGGGAAGTCCAGTGTGATCACAGACAGGCTAAGCAGAGCTATTCTGATACCTCACGAGTGGTCCATGAATTGTCAAGTTGCGGAGCAGGTTTTCCGCAGGTGGAGTCAGCCTTGCGACCTTTTTGCCAGCCCCCTCAATGTCAAATGCAGCAGCTACTTCACCCTTTTCCCCCCTTAGGGGGAGTCACCCAGGGACGCTCTAGTCCACGGTTGGCCCTCAGGTCTACTATATGCCTTTCCTCCAGTTCCTTTGCTGTTAAAGGTTATTCAGAAACCGCAATCCTTGGGAAGCAAAATGATTCTGATTGCTCCACACTGGCCTCGTCAGATTTGGTTCCCCTTTCTCCATCCCTATCTCATGGACGCTCCTTGGATTCTGGACCCACAACCAGACTTACTGACTCGCATGTCAGGGCAGCTCCATCCCTCTCTTCGGACCCTCCGGTTGACAGCTTGGCTACTCCACTTCCGTCATTAGTTAGGCTTCATCATTTTTCCCCGGAGGTGGTTCATATTCTATCTGCCTCTCGTAAGTCTTCAACCAGGAAGATTTATTGCAGCAAATGGAAAAGATTTTCCATCTGGGCACATGCCAAACAGATTGACCTTTACACAGTTCCAATCTCGTCAGTATTGGAGTTCCTTTCTATGCTTTTCAACCAGGGATCAGCTGCCGCAACCATTAAAGTCCAGTTGGCGGCGATTTCTACCTTTCACTTTGCAGACAAACCTAGTCTAATGGCACATAGACTCTGGAAGGCTTTCCTGAAAGGCACTTTGTTGCTTCGTCCTCCTGTCTCTGAACCTGTTATGCATTGGGACTTAAACTTTGTTCTACAGGGTCTTACTTCATCCCCCTTTGAGCCTGCAGCCACTTGTGATTTAAAATTCTTAACTTGGAAGACTGTCTTTTTGGTAGCCATCACATCAGCCAGGCGTGTTTCCTGAGCTTCAAGCTTTATCAATTAAACCACCTTATTTGATTTTTCATAAGGACAGGGTTTCTCTCAGACCATATCCTTCCTTTCTTCCCAAAGTAGCGTCAGTTAGTAACTTTAACCAATCCATTGAATTACCAGTGTTTTTTCCTCAGTTCTTGAACAAAGCAGAATTCAAATTTCATCAGTTGGATGTGCACAATTACGATTTGATTTGCACAGAACGAAGGACCACAGAAAATCTGATCAGTTTTGTGTTTCATTTTCGGAAAACAGAATTGGGTCTCCTGTTTCCAAAGTCATGTTGTCCAGGTGGATTTTCAGTTGTATTTCTTTCATTTGTACTTCAGGGGGAAGAGATTTACCATTCCGAAGGCTCACTCTACCCGGTCTGTATCTACATCTTTTCAGGCCAGATTGTCTATGGATATTTGTGCTGCGGCTACTTGGGCATCTACTCACACCTTTGTTGCTCATTACAAGTTAGATGTGGTATCTAGAGGCAGGTCTTCCTTTTGTTCCACAGTGCTCAGGAGTATTTTCCACTGAGCCTCACAGGATTTAGGTGCTGGGGACGCGGTCCCATGGGTAAGAATGTAGGCGAGATTGGACTACATAACATCAAGAAGTTATGTACTCACCATAACGTTCGATGTATGTAGTCCATCTCGCCTCACATTCTTACTTACCCCCCACCTTCCCCCGTACTGGAGGATCTGGAAGTTAGGCCTGGTTTCAGAGTTCCCTTCATTCTTGGTTTGTTCTTCCTTCCTTAGGTGGTGTTATGCATGGAGAGTGAGTGCTGGTGCTCGCAGCAAACTAGGTCTGGGAATAGAGAGCAGTGCAGCATAGGATACCATCTTAGCCCAGCCAATTGAAAGACTTTGAGCTAAAGTATGGCTGAGTTGGAGCAGACATTCGGCTCTGAACCCACGGGTAAGAATGTGAGGTGAGATGGACTACATACATCGAACGTTATGGTGAGTACATAACTTCTTTTGCTTAACAGCAGCCTTTCTGAGCTTGTTCATATTTATCCATATACTTCCCTTATTTTCCCTTAAGTACACTGCAGTTGCTTCTCTTTATTTTGAGAGGTTCCCCTTCTGCAGTACGTTAACCCTTGACAACCCCTCTAAATAATTTACATTACTTTGCCCATATCTGTTTCTTATTCCTACCATTTTTTAAACTTGTTTTATTTTATCCCATTCTCTAGTGAGCTCTTCTGAGAAAATGTTTATCTTCCTAATGACGCTCAAATCATTTCCACTACCAGTTCCTTACATTCCATTCTTTTAACAGATAACTTGGCATGTCCAGTGTCTCATTTTTGCCTCATTTCTCCACATATTTATCTTAGTCTCTTTTGTTGTATGATCTGAACTAGTTATTGAATATTATTCAAAGCTATCATTTAAATGCATGTGCTTCTGTGTGACACACAGTTTCTGTCCAGTCTAGCCCAGTTATTGTAGCCTGGGGAATATGTAAATTTTGTTTGAGCTCCTGCTAGTAACTTCATATCTTCCGTTATAAATATTCTCTCATAATTTTCAGAACTCTATCTCCTTTTGTTATATATTCCATTCTAGATCCCCTTAATATAGCCAGACTTCTGCAAATCAAATTCCAGTCTGTACCCATCAGTAATGTTCTCTGCTGAAAGTTATTTGTTTCTCCCAACATTCTCTTAAGCTCCACAATAGTAGTTTTAGTGTAATCATGAAAATGTACCCTTTCTCTGTGTATGTAATCCTTCTCTCTTATTTTCTTCATAACAAAGCAACCTTTTTAGTGATTTCATGTTCTTATATGTAAAACTAGGTTCCATTCCAACTAATTCAGTTATCTGATCACTGTTGGTATTCCCCTGTTTTTATTTATTATTTATTTGATTTCTGAATGTCTATTGGTGAAGGGAATCACCATCCTATTCTTCTTAGCTCTGTGTCCTGCTGCACACGTATCTTTTTCATCTCCTCTTATCTGTTCTTATTGCATGAAAGAATGGTTTCCCTTTATTTTTTCTCTGTAAAGTGTTTTCATTAAGAAATATATATATATATATATATATATATATATATATATATATATATATTTTTTTTTTTTTTTTTTTCAGAAGAACTGTAGTAATATTAAATGGATAGGAGCGCATAAATTGTATGGTTTATGATATGACATTGTGTTTGTGAGAATTCTTAAAATAATCTTTTTATGTATATACAAAGTTTTAATTTTTATTTTTGTATATTTTTATATACTTATGAGAGATGCTCTATCTCTCTCTATATATATAATATATATATATATATATATATATATATATATATATATATATATGTATATATATATATGAATACATACTGATGCTGAAACCTATATATGTTTGCTTGAATGCATAAATTCCTTCTTTGGTTAGATCAGTATGAATAAAGTGAATAATGTTCTGTTTGTGTTATATGTCAGGTTTTAGAATTAGTTGTATATGTTTTTAAATGACTAATTATTTTCTATGATGTCATAATGACTTCTTTCAGATGATTGGGTTGAATTAATTTTTGAATAAGTTATAAAGGATATGGGAGATGTGAATTAATTGTGTTTTGGAAGTCTGATGAAGTGTTTAATACAACGTGAAAGCGCTTACTTACTACTTGGATCCTGTACATGTTTTTAATTTGGATTAAATAGCGGTGAAAACAGCTGTGGCAAGCTTCTTCTGTTGTTATTTTACTGTTTTTGCACTTTGTTCTGAAGAGGCACCTTGCTCAGGACTGACTGGGTATTTTTACAAGTTATATTTGTACAAGACAGCTGTAGAACTGATAGCAGGATATTTAAGTGACCCCCTGAATATCCACTGTATACTGTACGCAAATGTTGATACCTGCAAAGGTTAAGACAGAATGAACAAGATAGGAGTCTTTCCATTTGTTTGGGTGAAGTTTGGTTTTCTACTTTTATCCCAAAGTTTTTTCAATCAGTAAAAATTATCCTTTCTGATCCTGGAAACCCCTCTTTGGAGGCTTCTGGATTATTTCATTAGAACTTAACAATTTTAGTGATAACCATAAACACAGTTGATTTCTTCTGAGTATTTAATCACCAAAATGGAGACTTTCACCAATGGTTAAAGTCCCAGAATCCATAGCAGGATCCTTGTTTGTACTAAGCATGCTCTGGGATTTATGCAATAGCAATTTTAAGCATCTTGACTGTTAGCTACCAACCTATAGTTTAGCTGATTTGTTGTACATGTTTGATAAGAGCTCCTGTCTTTACTGTTTCATTTTTTTCTCTTCTTTTTTTTCCTACCTGCTGTTTCTCAGCTGAGCGTCCTGATGTAAATCGGTCAGTCCGTTGGTTCCCTGTGGGTGAAATCCAGTAATATGAGGTCATCCAGACAGTATTATTTTTTTATGAGTTGCATCCCTCCCCAGCAGCAGCCTGAATAAGCACAAATTCCACAGTAGTGGCTGTTCAGCATGAACACTTTTATTTATGCTCAGTGCGTGTGCTATAGCTCTCATGTGCTACTTAGTAGATACTTGTTCCTGTCTCTTTATACTGCACTTGTTAGTCATTTGTCCTCTTCTTGGTGTTAATCTTGCAGAGACAAAGCTACTACCCTCTGCCTTCCACCATCTCTTCTTGGTTCTCCAATGCTCTAGTCACTAGTCAGTCTCTGCTCTGTGTAACAACTAGGGCTTTATCCTACTGCCTCATGAAACTGGCATCATTAGCTTTAATCTGAAATTACATCTTGCTACTTTGACAGTTCTGCAACTTCTGGAACTCCAAGCATATCTTTGGTACCTCCAGGTACTTTTTTTTAACCAAGGAGGGGGGAATATTGAACAGGTATGGTAAGGGAATTTATACACCTATTAATTTGGCTGTGAAAGCTTATTATTTTGTAGCTCAAATGCTACCCGTTCAAAATTCTGTTTTCTTTCAAATTCAAAAAAAAAAAAAAAATGATGGTCTTAAAGGAGACTGACCTTTTTTCTATAATTAAGAATGCTTAGTCTTTTGGTCTTAAAGTATTAAGTGTGTTAATGGATTTGAATCCAGTAACCACAGCTCCTGTAACTGAAACAGCCTTATCCAGGCCTGTTTGCTATCAGAGAATTTACTTGAAGATGTGTAAGCTCAAATTCACAATATTCCAGTTATAGAAAACCACTGAACTTTTTTTCCTAAAAGTTTTGATGATAACAAAAACAGTATTAATTTCCAGCTACTCCATCTTTCCACAGAAGTTATCCACCTCAAATCAAGATCTGTCCAACAGCTTCTTTCCTCTGTCTTGCATCAAAGCATTATAATTCACCACACTGAAAAAAAGAGTAAAGTGGCAGCATTCTAAATAAATTGAACTTTAGCAGGGGAGTTCAGTCAGCAGTACATAAGTCTACCCTACCTGCTAGATGTAAATGTTCTTCATGTGTCACTGTTGCAGTCATTACATTTGGGTAATCCTGCTGGCAGGTTGCCCTCAGTCGGCCTGAATTCCAAAGTCTTGGGTCCTGCGTCGGTTGCTGTCACCCCTTCCCTGACATCAGGTCGTCAGGGGTATAAAAGAAGCAGCCGACGCCATTTTCTTTAGTCTTTCTTGCCACGCAGTGCCCGAAGCAGAAGCAGTTCGCAAGTGCCAGTCGGCCGACTTCTGAGATTTTCGTGTTCGAATTTCAGATCGGAAGTCTTCATTAAAGCTAAGTACCCTGTTGGGGAAACTTTTTTCTTGCTCCAGACCGATGTCAGAAAAAGTTAATTGTATTTCTTGTGGAAAGCAAATACCTCATAAGGACTTTCATTCTTACTGTATTCCTTGCCTAGGCCCTGACCATAACGTTTCAAGTTGTCGGTTTTGTGCTAGATTTAACCAAGCGTCGGTATGATTTTGCATTAAACTACTTTGATCGCAGGTTTAATTATCCAGAAATGTCGTCAGATAGCCATCCGACTACCGGAGTTCCCAAAAAACGCAAAGAAAAAGACAACTGAGGCCCAAACCGACACCGAAGCTTCTCCTAAGCCAGTCGCTGGTTCTCAGTGAGGCACTTTCACAGCTCCTGACGCCCGCCACTTTAGAGTCGCAGGCCACTACCGACTCCCACGTGGAGTTGGCTATGCCACTGGAAACTCAAGGTATTGGAGCCTCGGACAGTATTCCTTCAGATGGATCCGGAGCCGCTGAGCAGGCACCGGCTTCTGAGGGTGTATTAAGACCTAAACATCTATACATTAAACTGACTTCAGCTTCAAAGGCAAAGACTAAAGCACCTTCAAAGACTAAGAAACAAACTCAAGAGCCACGTGGACAGGCCTCCATGCCCAAAAAACAGATGCTCAAAATGGCCGAAGACTTGATTACCTTGATCAGGGGTTCCCATCCCCCTCCTGATAAGAGGCCTAGGCAAGAGACAGCTTATGAATCTTCAGATCAGGTTTCTGTTTCTTCTGATTCCTCTTCTGACCAGGAATATTCTCTTCCCCCAATGAGGATTCTGATGCTGAAGAATCAATTCCTTCAGCTTCTCCTCCTGAGGGCTATTCTTTTGGGGAAACCTTACATACCATGAGGGAGCATTTCCACTGGGAGAGCCAATATTTTTCAGAATCTAGGAAGAGGCTCAGGGACTTCCTTTTACTACCTCAACACAGGCCTCTAGCCATTCCACCTGTGTTAGACATTGTAGATTATGTGTTTTCAGAGTCTAGTCTGACCCCTGACTCCTTACCTCCAGCTCCTGTTAAGCCTGACAGATATTACAGGGTTCCTGACTCTCTCAAATTCCTTTTCAAAAGCCCTGCTGCAGACCCAGAAACTATTTCACAGGGTCCTAAAGGGGTTAAGGCTTCTGCTGCAAAAAACCCTACCCCCTCTGACAGAGATTCAAGGGCACTGGATAGATGGGGAAAAAAAGGTTTGCACATCTGCTACCTTGGCTGTAAGGGCCTTAAACTGTCACTTTCATATGCTTAAATGTCAGCAACATGTCATGGCATTGCTTAAACAGAAAATGTTAAACTCTGAATGTGCAGAAAACAAGGAAATGCAGGATTTATTGCATGCAGCTGAACAAGTTGGAAAACATACTTTGCAATGTGGTTTTGATTCTTTGGCGGCCTCCTGCAGGGCCGCAATTATGGGCTTTGTAATTAGGAGGCATGCTTGGTTAAAGGAACAAAATCTGCCTGATCATGTCAAAGTTAAATTATTAGATTCACCTTTACAGCATGATACTTTGTTTGGTGTTAAGGCGGAAGAGGTGTTAAAGAAAATGGAGGACAAAGCTAAATCTATGCAAACTGTCAAAGATTTTTTACAAGTACAGCCACCTAGGTTTAGTAGACACTGGTCTACAAAGAATTGGTCCTTTACTGTGTCAGACAGACCTCAAAGGGGGCAGATCCCAGGTGCAAGGTTCATACAGGTCAAAGCAGTGGGGTGCTTCTTCCTCCAAAAGTGGAGAAGACAAATCACACCCTTACAGGAAACAGTCCCAATGACTTCCCCCTGCCTGCACCAAGCACTTATTTCCTGGCAGCACCCTTGGGGGAAAATTAGCACTTTTTTCTCAAAATTGGCATGTTATAACCCAAGACAAGTGGGTTCTAAATATCATGTCACAAGGCTACAAGTTCCATTTCCATACCCTGCCAAAGGCAAACGGCTGGCCAGATCTGCCAAAAAATCAATGGGCAGAGGCACAAAAACAACTCTCATCCCTCATGGACATGAGGGCCATTCAACAAGTGCCAGAACAAGAGCAGGGACAAGGATTTTACCCAAGACCGTTCTTGGTACCCAGAAAGGACAAGGCCTGGAGGCCAATACTGGACCTATCTATTCTGAACACATTCCTGGATATACCAAAATTCAAAATGTTGACTTTGCAGCAGCTTCTGCCCATGCTGGGCAAGAACGCTTGGCTTGTAACTTTAGACCTAAAAGAGGCATACCTGCATGTCCCAATCAGACAAATATGCAGAAGATACCTCAGATTCAAGGCTGGCTCAATGCATTATCAATTCTCTGCACTGCCCTTTGGCTTATCTACTCAAAGTGCCTGGCACCAGTAATTGCATTCTGCAGACAAAGAGGAATACAAATATATCCTTACTTGCACGACTGTCTAATTCAAGCAGAGAACAAGGGCATTCTTCTACAGCATCTGGCGTTTGTGAAAAAACTTCTAACATGCCTAGGGTACACAGTCAACGAAAAGAAATCAAAGCTAGTACCCTCTCAAAAGATAATAT
This sequence comes from Protopterus annectens, assembly GCF_019279795.1. Classification (NCBI taxonomy): domain Eukaryota; kingdom Metazoa; phylum Chordata; order Ceratodontiformes; family Protopteridae; genus Protopterus; species Protopterus annectens. Next base: position 610,040,028 of record NC_056748.1, read on the forward strand.
TCCTGGGTGCAAGCTTAAATACAACTGCCCAGATGGCTTATCTCACGCCAGACAAACAAAGGCAACTGACTACCTACTTCAAAATGTTAGCAACAAAGGCCCAGTTATCTGCAAGAAAAATTCTGCAGGCTTTGGGCTTCATGGCATCCTGCATCCTACTAATTCCATATGCAAGACTGCATATGAGGAAACTTCAATGGTACCTAAAAAGTGTTTGGACTCAACATTGCCACAGCCTGGAAACTATAATTACTCTCATTCCCTGCCTGCAACAGGAGTTTCGATGGTGGGCAAAGGTTTGTCACCAAAACAAGGGACAGCCATTCACATTACCCCCAGCCAGGCAGCCACCAACAACGGATGCATCTGATTATGCCTGGGGGGCCCACATGGCAGGAAGATGCATTCAGTGCACATGGACCTCAAACCAAATGCATCTACATATCGATCAAAAAGAGATGCTAGCTGTTCAGAATGCCCTGACAGCCTTCAAGGATCTACTTCATCCAGGACAACTACTGGTAAAGACGGACAACACCACGGTCATGTGGTATATAAACAAGCAGGGGGGCACACTTTCTTACCCCCTTTGCAGACTGGCCATGACTTTGTGGGACACAGCATTGACTTACCAAGTACATCTGCAGGCACAATTCCTGCCAGGAAGGAAAAACACTCTGGCAGACGAACTAAGCAGAAACCTCATGGATCCCCACGAGTGGCAGCTGGATCCATAAGTCTTCAGCATGATAAGGAAATGGGGATGCCCAAACATAGATCTATTTGCCTCCCCTCACAACTACCAACTAAAAAGATTCTGCACAAGGATTTATCACAGACAAGCATGGAAAGTGGACACCTTATCCTTCAGCTGGAAAAACCTATCAGTATATGCCTTTCCCCCTCTGCCTCTCCTCCCCAAGGTACTCCTAAAGGTCAGACAGGAGAAGCCAAAGATGATACTGATTGCCCCAGACTGGCCCCGCCAGCACTGGTACCCAATATTAAAGAGCTTGTCTCAATGCCCAGCTTGGACCTTATCTCAAATACCTCATCTACTGTCCCAGCAAAACAATCAGATCCTGCACAGCCAACTCAGGACTTTAAACCTGGCAGCATGGCGGATAATGTAGTCATTCAAAACACACCTCTCAGCAAAGCTGTGATGGATGTCATTTTGGAAGCCAGAAGGCCTAGTACTAGAAAATCTTATGCTGGAAAATGGAAGAGATTCTGTGCTTGGAACCAGGCACAAGGTCCAGATACAGCAGTGCCAAATATTCCTCAGATTTTGCAATACTTAACTGAGATGCTGGACAAAGGCCTATTTTTCTCATCTATTAAAATTCATGCCTCTGCCATTTCGGCTCATTACAATGCAGAGCCACCAATCTTTTCTCATCCATTATTAAAACAGTACCTCAGAGGAGCCAACAATTTAAGGCCTCCAAGGAGATCACCAATGCCTGCATGGGACCTCAACTATGTCTTGGAAAAACTCACCCTGCCTCCTTTTGAGCCAGCTGCTACTGCTGATAAAAAGTTTTTATCTTGGAAAACAGCTCTGCTCCTAGCAATAACTTCTGCAAGACGAGTTTCAGAGCTACAGGCACTCATGGCTGTGGAACCTTTTATCATTTTTTATCCAGACAGTCTCTCCCTGAAAACAAACCCAACATTTATGCCTAAAGTGGTGCCCAGTGTGGCTCTTAACCAAACCATTCATTTGCCAACCTTTTATCCAAAGCCACAGAACAAGGGGGGAAAGAATTCTGCATTCTTTGGACGTACACAGACAGCTTAGATTCTACTTGGACAGAACCAAAGTTTTCAGAAAGACAGAGCAATTACTAGTGGTATATGCTGCAGGATCACAAGGAAAGGCTATCTCAAAGCAGACTATTTCAAAGTGGATAGGCCACTGCATTAGTTTCTGCTACTTATACCATGGCAAGCCAGTGCCTAAGGGCATTAGACCACATTCCACCAGAGCTGCAGCCACTTCAGCAGCCTTTCTCAGGGGAGTATCAACCAAGGACATTTTAGAGGCAGCTACTTGGAGTTCAGTGCACACCTTTACAAAGCACTATCATCTGCCACTCTACTCTAAATCCAGGGCAGACTTTGCCACTGCAGTTCTGCAGGGTCTCATAGCCGTTCCTAATGTTGTTTAGCTCCAGCCTCCCAACCATAGCTTTGGGAATCTACCCAAATGTAATGACTGCAACAGTGAAACACGAAGAACATAGTACAGTTGTGTACACTTACCATAAATGTAGATGTTCGAGTGTATTCACTGTTGCAGTCCAGGTTACCCATCCGCCATCCCCCTTTTCTTCTGATGGAACCTATCTTTCCTTCTCTGATTTATACAACCTGTGTGGTGTATTTGCTTGTAGATGAAGGTAAAGTTTATATTGGTGCATGTAATTTTTTATATAGATATACATTTTGGCTACCCTTTTAGGGGGCACCTGACATCTGGGGCAAGAACAACTAATGAAAATGGCATCTGCTGCTTCTTTTATACCCCTGACAAACTGACGTCAGGGAAAGAGCGACAGCAGCCGACGCAGGACCCAAGACTTTGGAATTCAGGCCGACTGAGGGCAGCCTGCCAGCAGAATTACCCAAATGTAATGACTGCAGCAGTGAATACACTTGAACATCTACATTTATGGTAAGTGTACACAACTGTACTTTCTTCTTGCTTTAAATTTAAGAATATTCATTGCCTGGATGGATAGTCCTCTTCCTTCTCATCCCATCATCGGCATGTCTTTGGAGGGACATCAATGAAAAGGGGCATGTTCTTCACAATTCTTTTCCACTGCTTGTCTGCAGAACAAAGCTCAACTGCTTATCATTTAACTTTGGACTGTTCTTAACAGTTTGTCTTTTACGTAGTTTTTGCTTAGAAGTTGCTACTGCTCTTCTGGAGTCTATGTCTGTATCTTCCATCAGTTTTCATAATGTCAGAATTACTTTTCCTTATGTGTATGATACATACACTAGCTGGGAGTCGCACACCATCTGGACACTTGGCCCAGAGATGTCAGGAAGTCCTTAATTATCTTGAAGTCTTTGAAAAGAAAAAAAGAAGAATGACAGTAAAGCAAATTAACCTTCATCATCATCCTAATCCTACAAGAAAAAGAAGCACCTCCACCTGCATTTGGACCATTGGCTTCAGTCTTCAGTTCTAGGATGTTCTCCTCCTGAGCAACCAGGTTTTGACTAGCCTTTCTGTTCCATTTCTTCTTCTTTGACAGAAATGAGGAGGGATATCCTCTGTACTGAGTTATTGGTCCTCCTCACTTCAGCAGACAGTGTACTGAAATCTTTGGCGGAAAGGTTTGATGAAGCTTCTGCTGTGGCAGACACTGACACTGTCTGTTTTCAGTGCTGTGTTGCCCCCCACCATGCCTATAGGTTGCAGTTGATGGTGACAGATTTCAGCCCTCCCCAGAACAGGAACACTCATCAGCCTGTCAAAGGTTATTGCCGGGGTGTCTTCTTCCATGGTTTCAACAAAACACTCAGTAATGATTTCAACATCTGTAGCTTTGGCAATCCCACTCACTTGCTTGGGGTCACTGTCAAAATTTGGGTGCCACCATTATTTTTTGGAAACCTCAAACAATTTCTGGGTGTTGTGGAAGAGTCCTTCTGTCTCTCGTCACAGCTGGAGAAATTCATATGCTCTCTTCTTAGGCCTCAGGATCCTGAAAAGCAGCTGAGGCAATCTCCTCCTGAGGCATGTCAGTACCTGTGGAATCTGAAACCCTTTGAGAAGAAGAGTGAGGAATCTTGACAGTCACATTAATTTTCCATAGGAATCCCTTCTTCCCTTATCTCACCAGTTCAACTTCCTCCACTGAAAATCAAGTAGCCTGGCTTGTCACCAACACCGCTTTTGGACCCAACTTGAAAGGGTTGTTTAGTCATTTGGATTCCACCATGGGAGTTCTTCATAGATATTCATGAACAAGAAGGTCCAGATGGCAAAAAAAATAGGAAGGCCCTGATGGCCCATTATCTGGACCTCCTTAACCCCTCTACCATTGTTTTGTCTCCCCTGCTTCCTATTAGCAAAAAACAGTGAAGGATAAATGGGAATAGCAGTGCAAGACCCCAGCTGTGGTCCTTAGGATGGATAAAAAATATCTGTTTCTTAAAGGCTTCGACATACTAGACCATCGTCCTGTTGACACAACATTGTCAGTGGGCATAGCAGCCCATGACTTGCATAAGATCCTCTGGCAATTTAGCAAACTGCCTTTGTACTGGCAATCAGAGTGTAGACCATTTAGATAAGGGGGGAAAAAACTCTTGATTCAGCTGTGGGCTGTATGCCAGAGATTAACCATTCACTTGACCTACTATTGGGACAAACTGCTCCAAGAGAGAGAGAGAGAAGATGTGATAGGTTTACTTTCCAGAGTTTGGGACTAGGAAGCAGCTAGAGACAAAATCCCAGAAGTCATATATAACCTTTGCACTGCTTGTATAATGTAGCCAAAATGCACTCCTCTGCCATGGTATTTGAGAATTGTCTTGTGCCACCATACCTGGGAACATTCATTGTTTTTTCTTAATGCAGTGCAGACAAAAGTATTGAATTCCCCTTATTGGGGCCTCAGCTTTTCAGTAAGGGTAGACAGAAACTAACCTAAATTGTCAGCTGTATAAGATACCAAGACCCCAGGTGCAACCATTGTGCAGACCTTTTACAAAAGTTGTCAAGAAAGTCTAACCATAGAAGCTAGGCAAATCCCAGGCATAACAGTTGCAGGCTAAGAAGGGGCCTTCTTCATAAGCAAGGAAAGACGAGTCTTTCAGAACTGATGTCCAGTCAGCATAATTCAGCATGAGTCTGTCTAGCACAGGTTCCCAGTGCAACAGCCTAGAGAAGCATCACCAAGGATGTTTGTGTTCTCCAATTCCTGGGACAGAGGTGTGCCCAAGAACTGATCAGTTCTTACCCACATTCCCCATTTCTATGCATTCTGGTTCCTACTAAGTACATGATCTCTTGTAGAAGGAGTCAGTCTCCATTCTTTATAAGTGGATACTGGAATCAGTCCACGTACAGTATATGCGAGGATTCCACTTCTACTTCCTTCGGGATCCCAAAATTATATTTTGAGGGGGGGGGGACTTTTACACTTTGTAAGATATCTGGTTGTGCAGTTTTATGCATACAAACCTTTCAAAATGCTGACAGCTCTCTCATCTCCTATCCATGTTTCACAAAAGGGAATTGTTTTAGTGCATTTTGGGCATTCTGGGCTCTTTCTTTCTGTATGAATTCACAGAGCTCACTTACGTGGGTTGGAGATACCAGTTCATGACCTTACCCTTTGTTCTGTCCTCTGCTGCTTGTATCTTTACAAATTGTTAAAGGTTGGTGGCCATCTGTCTATACAGTTGGGAGATCTGTGTATTCCCTTTACTGGAGAACTGTCTGCTTTAAGCATAGTCTTCAAAGCAAAAAGCAAACCACAGGGACAAGACTTTTCAACTCATTGACCTGATAAGAGTTTGTTGAATCTAAAGAATTCTCATTTCAGCCCACCCCAGAAAGTGCTGTTCCTAGGATTGATCCTGGACTATCGGACATGCTTTCTTCTCACTGGAGAGAATATGGACCGTAATGGGAATACTGTGATCTGTAGCTCAGCACAGGTCCATTTCAGCCCATTTCTTCTTCTCCCAGGTCTTAAGTTAACTGCCTTTTCAGCAGTTCAGTTTCCCAAACTTAACCAGTTCACACAGTTATCCTTGGCATCTTGCTTGGGATCAGCATCTAGAAAGCCTTAATGCACACATCTCTCAGCACTGAGTGTAAGCAGTAGTGGTGTGGTAGATAGAGATAATCCTAACCCTTGCTATGGTCTTAATTTTCTCCAAGAGCTGCTAGTAAAGATGTTCATGTTAGATGCATCTTTTTGAGGTGGGGAGTATGCTGCCACTCCTGTTTTGTTATGTGGTTTCTTTAGAAAGTGAACCTCCGCATTGAGATACTAGAGGTGAGAACAGTTTCAGTCTTCAGTACCTCCAGGGTTTCTTCATGCCCTATGTTGATCAGGATGAACAATCTTCTTGTGTATTTCTACATCAGCAAACACGTTAGGACCAGTTCCCATCTTGTTTAGTAGGAGTCCAGAATCCTTTGGGATTGGACTGTCAGCAGACAGATGTTCCTTGTCACTCTGCATATTCCAATGATATTTAATATCCAGGTAAACACCTTCATCAGGACCAGGCAGTCTGATTAGAAGTGGGAAATTTATGGGGTGCTGGAAAAGCTGCTAATGGAGTGGAGTATTTATTTATTTAAATTTGTTGACTAGAGTATGCACTGATCCATCTAAGTGGATTTCAGCTCTGCCCAGCCTTCTTGAAATCGATCTTTTCACAAGTTCAATCAGTGCAAAGTTACCCCAGTTCTGCTCAGATCTTGGGTTGCTCTGCTGAAGCACATTGTCCTTGTCATGGAGCTTGAAATTTAACACCTTTCTGCCATAGTTTAAGTCTTCCTAATGTTACAAATGGTGGGAGGGGATCATGATTTTGTTAGCACCATATTGGATCTATATTATTTTATTTCCCCTGCTCTAGTAGCTAGGGCATACCCTGTGTAATACACTTCTTACAGTGCTGGTGCAGAATCTCCTTATGCATGACATATGTTGATTGCTACATCCCCATCTTGGTATTGTTGAGGATACATGCCTGACTTCTGAGGCCCAGGACATTAGCCGGGAATAGAGTATTACCTGAAATTTCTCAAGTTCTCCTGGCTGCCAAGGACAGCCACCAAGTTGCCTTAGAAATTTAATTGTAAGATGTTTGCTTTGTGTGCAACGGACAAGGGGGTTAATATTCTCTCCTGCAGCATTTCTGTTATCCTGAACTACTTTGTTTTGGTGTCTCACTGTTGAATAAAGGATCAGTATCAAGATTTATCTCCCTGCTATTTCACAATGCTATGAGCCAGTGGGTAATAAGATAACTCTCTGATGTATCACATAGACTTTTCTGAGAGTTATTTTTCATCTCTGTTCACCCATTTGTATTCCTCCTGTCTTCATGGAATTTAAATCTCTCGTTGGAAAATCTGATAATTTGCTTCCCTTTCAACCAGTGCTCCCCTATGTCATGAGTTTTTTTTTGTCTTGGAAAGTTCTCTTTCTGGTGACTGCTACCTCAGCCAGGAGAATCTCTGACTTGGACACTCTGGGTGGAAGATTGCTTCAGTTTTTCATAGGGATCTTGCCTGTGTACAAACCCATAGATGTTCATCATAAATCACTGCTGTAGAAGCCTTAGTTGTGTGTACATTCTGATATAATGGCTAGCTTGTCTTCCAAAGTCTCTGCTTCCCCTCACACATGCATCCAGGCTGCTGTGACACAAGCTCCAAAGAGGGGGAAACAGCAACTTGGTCTCCAGAACTGTTTAGTTCTTTCTTGCTGCCCTCAAGAGAGCTTCTCCTGGACTTCATATGATGGATGGTTGGCTCTTTCAATTTTTTGCAGATAGGTTCCCATTGGGAAATTCCTTCCACTTTTTTTTGTGTAAAATGTATATTGGATCTCTTTAAGAATACTGGTATTTGTGTGCTATGTTTGCAGTCTTGTCCAGACTACCATGTGCCTGTAATGTGGCAGTCTTTATTTTTTTTTTATAGATATAACAAAACACAACATAGCCACCAAGTCTCTCAAACTCACTTGTCCTGTTTTAAAAAAATGTCCAAAACTCCAACAAATATACCAGCACTCTGAGACAGCCGCAGGATCCAGTACAAACAAATTTTATTAAATACACAAGTGCTTTTGTGGGCAATCCCACTTCAACAGATGTCTGAAAAATACAGTCTCAACCCTCACATTTAAGCAAACCCTCATAAAACACATGACCTAATTCAACCAATGACTTCTAAAAACATAAGTGCCTATTAATTACATAAAGTAATACACATCCTTAAAATACAAACTATATAAAATGCATAGATATAAGCACATTATAAAAACATCTAAAATAGCTTTTAAATAAAAATCATCTGAAAACTTGTCTAGATTGTAACTTTGGTCGTAGGGGAACATATTCATTTAGTCCATGGCCCACATCTGCCCTAAGTCTCACTATCCACTTGGCTTCCAGTTCTTCAGTCATATACTGTAAGTCACCCCGCTAATACTCCCATAAGTCATTCCTATAACTATAAATTTGAAACTATGTGCTTGATCTGTATTAATAATATGCTTGGCTAAGGTATTTACTCTATTTCTCTTATTAATGGCATACACATGCTCATGTATTTTTTCTTTAAGGGATCTATCTGTTTTCCCTACATAGAACTTATGACATTCTATGCAATGGGCCAGATAGACAATATGTTCACTGTCGCATGTGGCTGATGGACTAAATTCATAAGTCCTTAGTTGATCTGGATACTCAAACCTAGAGCTAGTATCTATATACTTGCAAAATGAGCATCTACCGCATTTTTTGGTACCTCTATCTACGTCAGATCTAATAGTGCTCTGTTTCTGGTGCAGCTTAGGATAACACAGCTGTTTTTTCAAGGACTTATGATTCTTCAAGGAGAAAATGGGTTTGTCATCTATTAATTTATTGATGTCTCTACTTTCAGTTGTTCCAGTGTTTCCTCACTGTATTCATATAAGTCCGTGCATCATTGGAGTAATAAAAAGGTACTCTAACCTTCCATCTGTCTAGACCTCTTATGGAACATCTGTCTGCTGCATCCCTTTTATTAGAAAAATAGGGCCTGGCCTTAGAGTCTCTCAATCCATTTACCACTGATCTCAATTTCCCTAGTGCCATAGCCTCTTTCTTTCAATTCACTACTGACTATCTTAGTCTGTTTGTGAAAGTCCTCTTCCATCACATTCAACCTAGAAGCCCTGTATATCTAATTGTGCACTACATTTCTAAAGATATAAGGGAGGTGCATACTATCCTTAGCTAAACGATGGTTAATATGACATTCTTTCCTATACTGTTTAGTGATAATAGTACCATATTCCTTCTTTACAACATTGACATCCCAAAAAATTAATATTCCAAGTGGAATAAGTGTAAGTAAAACTCAGAAAGGTAGTACTTTGATAAACTGCCAAATTCAGAAAGTTCATTAACTGTACCGTTCCACAAAATGAAGGTCATTCACAAACCTCTTCAAGAAATATATCTTATCAGAGAAGGGGCCATGCAATACATGTTTAATTTCCCAAACTGCCATCACGGCATTGGCGTAACTATTGGCACAAGATGTGCCCATAGCTACACCATTAGATTGCCAATAAAACTCTTGCCCAAATAAAAGCACATTCTTCAAAACAATGCAAAGTAGTTGACATTAATTCTATAGTATGTTCTTCTACATTGAATATGTCTGTAAGAAATTCTTGAATACTCTCCATCCCCAGTTCATTTGGAATCACTGTGAATAAGGATGCCACGTCAAGGGTAACGAAAATGACACCATTGCCTCCTCAAAATTTCTTGTGTGTACGTATAAGTCACTTAAAAAAAGTGTTCCGTGTCTCTTAAAATGTGTTGTATACTATCTGTCTTGGGTATAAGAAGTTTTTCTAGATAGATTGATGTTGGCTCGGTAAACCATTTCCTACCAGAGACTATCAGTCGCTTAGGGGGATTGGTGGTATTTTTATGAATTTTAGGTAACCCTTGTATAATAGAAGCAGTGAGGTGGGGGTACTGAAAAATAATCATACAAGTCTTTAATGATGTATCCCTTTAAAAGTAACTCATTCAACCTTGTAGCTACCTTAATAGACTTTTGTTTAACTTGATGAGCCGTAATTCTCATATAAAAACTGCCATTATTGAGCATTTCATGCATAGCTTTAATATAAAAATCTTTGCCCAAAATAACCGTTGGGCCACCTTTGTCGGCCGGTCTAATGACAATTTCATCATTATTATTAAGACTTTTGAGGGCAAGATACTCATTTTTTTGACAAATTAAACTTCCATTTTTTTCTTTTTACTGTTATTGTAAGCTGCTTTATAAAAATCATATATGCATAATTTTTCAAAGGGATATATCAGTAAAGACTTGTATGATTATTTTTCAGTACCCCCACCCCCTGTTCCTATTATATAAAGGTTACCTAAAATTCATAAAAATACCACCAATCCCCCTATATGACCGATGGTCTCTGGTAGGAATTGGTGTACTGAGCCAACATCAATCTATCCAGAAATATTTCTTAGACCCAAGATAGATAGTATAGAACACTAAAGATAGTAATGAACTTCCCACTACACCACCAGTTTAAAAAAACGGACGATTACTGCAACTTCTGTGATGAACCAAACTGACATTAAGGACTGGTTACAGGTCAGCTATTTTATTAATTTTAAAGACAATGTAGTTGAACCAGTTCCTATGAATGATGCATACAAAAAGTAAGCTGGCCAAACTTGTTAAGTTATTGTACAAATACAAAACCTTGGATATAGAAAATGCTTACCTTAGGCAATGCATACTAGAAGGCATTGTACCCAAAGGTTAAGATTATGTAAATATCCAAACAATGTTATCTCTGGTAGTATGTTTCATAAAGCATCAATAGAAATGTTTAATAGATGTAGACTTGACATGTTAAAATTAATGGTTAAGGAAAATGACAGAATTACAGAAAGAAATTGAAATTTTAAATGAATTTATTAAGAATGACCTTGTTCACATGATACCATCAGAAAAAGAGAAATACTGCAATATTAGGTCAGAAATTGATGGTAAATGTGATGAGTTGGTTAACAGAAAGATAAAAAATCTGGATAGAGATATTAAAGATTGCAAAAAACAATTTGAGCTACCCTAAACCCAAATCATATAACAAGTTCTGGGAGAAAAATGGAAGTGATGAACAATATGTTTTAAATGCTGATGAGGGAGCACATGTGGGGGAACATATGAATGTTTTAGACGATCTTTCTGATTATCCTGTTTTGAGAGAATTAAAAATAAAGGGAACAATCAATATCAACAAAACTGCCAAACAAATTTTTGGAGAGGAAGGGGGAGGGGGGTACTGAATGTAGTTTGTACCCCTCACCCTGACTTGGAAGATGATGACATGATAAAACAGGATGAAAATAATGAGTTCAGGTTTACAAAAAATGGTTACAGCATATACAATTTTAGTGACACAGTATTGAAGGGGTGAGCATTTCAGTCTGTTATCCAAAGGACTGAAGTTTATACATTTTAAAAAAGGAGATTTTACAAAAACCGTACTAGATGTAAAAATGTTTACAAGAAAAATTAATTTAGGTTTATATTTCCCACAAGACAATGCTAACTTCCAGAAAGGACAATCCAAATTAAAGAAAAGAAGTGTTTTTACCCCCCCCCCCACACCCTCAAATTAAGAATTTTGAGCAAGTGGTAGAGAAAGTGATTCGAAAAGTTTATGCCAAGGTCAAATGTAAAGCAAATTTGAATCTTGAAGAAAAAAATGTTTTGTCTGACCTTAGGAATAACAGAAAGGTGAAAGTTATGAAACCAGACAAGGGAGGGGGCACAGTTATAATGGACACACTTATATATGAAACCAAAATGAATGATATTTTGATGGATAAAAGTAGATATACTTGTGTATCCAAGAACAAAATAAACGTAGCGTATAGAAGAATTGACATGGCTCTGGAAGATTTGTATTTGTAGGGTTTAATAGACCAAAATACCCTTAATTTTTTAAAAGTGGAAAAGCCCAGGATCCCTCCATTTTTGGAATCCCTAAGATTCACAAGAATAGCATGGAACCCCCGTTAAGACCTATTGTTTCTGCAGAGGGTTCAAAAACCCTTCCACTAGCAAACTATGTAGATACTAAGTTAAAAAGAAAAAACATTCTTAGGGACTCCTCGGATTTTTTGAGAGGATTAAAGCAGACCATGTACAATGAAGAAATTTATTTTTTTAACTACTGATGATGTTGATTTGTTTTCCAGTATTCCTCACACAGAAGGTATGAATTTACTGGAATAAATTATTTTTGAGGACAATGAGTTAACACACAATGATAGACTACTATGCGTACATACAGTTGATGGGATTAATTTTAAAGTATAATTTTATTCACTTTAAAGGTGATTTTTGTCACCAAACGAAGGGAGTAGCAGTGGGGAGCAGCATGTGCCCCTACATATGCAAACCTCGTCTTAGCTATGTGGGAAGAAAAAATGGTCCTGAATTCAATATATAGGAACTGCTGGTCCATGTACAAAAGGTTTTTGGATGACATCTGTATGTTATGGGTGGCCCCTAGAGAGAAAATATCTGATTTTATTATCTATTTGAATAGTACTACATTTTTAGAATTCACCTATAAGGTATCTTATGACAACTTGCAGTGTTTGGATGTGGAAATCTGGAAGGAAAACAATGAGTTTGCGTCTAAAGTATATAGGAAAAGCATGTTTTCAAACTCATACTTACACTTTAACAGTGCTCATCCTGTGCACTATAAGAAAAATATAGTGAAAGGACAATTTATAAGATCATGTTGGATGATTTCAAGTAATGTGGAGTTTGACAAAGAAATATGTTTTCTGGAGAGGTTGTTTAAAGATGGATCATATCCAAAATAGATGATTGATCAAGCTAATAGATAAAATAGATAAAAATAAGTGTGTGAAGGGAGGACAGGCAGATTCAAACCAATTTTGGGTTTAGATGAGGAAATAGGGTGCCCTGTCCAGACTTTGAATGTGGAGCCATTTGAAAAAGCACTGGTTTTAGAATATAATGGGAGTGCTAATATGATAAGGAAAGTTATAGAACAAGAATGTGATAGATTTATTGGATTTACAGACCTGGACAAAATTCTTAAGAAGAAGTTAGATTGTTTACAAAAATTCATATAATTTAAAGAATTTATTGGAAAAAGAATGTGAGCCAGAACAATTAAATAGGAAGGTAGGTATATATAGATGTGGGCATTGTACACAGTGCAGTTATATAGTAAACCAAGAAAAATTGTTTCTAGAGAGTAGGAATGTTTGGTTATATGGAAAAGAATACCACAGTTGTGACGCTAATGATTTAATACATCTAGCAGTGTGCCAGGAATGCCAGTCATTCTATGTTGGGAAGACGGAAAGAAAGTAAGAGGCATATTTACGAGCACTGCTATGATGTGCAAACAAGAAAGGAAACCAATGCTCTGTTTAAACACAAGCAGGTTTGTGTAAAAGCCCACTATCTATTTTTTGTACTAGAAAGGGTAAAGGATATACAGGGTGGACCATGAGAACAGGGACGTCGGGAGGCATACTGACTGTACGCATTTCAGTACAGTTTATCTGGAGTGAGGGGTAGAATCTGGTTGGCTGTAGGACCCATGATTAGCTACAAAGCAATGACTGCTGATTGGTCCCGCTTTAGTTGCGAGAGAGAGCATGAGAACGTGAGAGTAGACAGCCAACAGTAATAGGGAGTATATGGGTGTAGTCAGTCTAATCTTAAGTTCCAACCTCCACTGACTGACCTGGCTCATCTTGTGTTGCTGCGGAAATTTGTACCTGTACCTGAACCTGAAATTCCTGACTGTATAAAACAGAACTAAACAAACTATCTACAACCTATAACCATATAGCTAGATTTATAACAGGAATGCCCTATCGTACACACCACTGTAACAATCTTAGAAAACTACACTGGTTAGAACTACCTAACACTCTCAAACTTAATCAACTTACTGAGGCTTTCAAAACTATACACCATCCTGACAAAACCCCCGCAATGACCAAAATATTCATTCCATACTCTAACCTTAATTCCCTTAGATCCTCCAAATACCTTCAAATCCAAACCATTAAAGCTAATAATTCAGGAGGTGAAGCACTCTATGCGAACTCCATTGGAAAATCCTGGAATGCCCTCCCAAACAACCTAAGACACGAAACTTCACTCAATCATTTCAAAAAACAACTCAAAGATCTACTAAAATCTAATTGGTTATGCCCATGTTCTAATCCTGATTAGCAGCAAACAGCCAGCTACTATCTACCCAATCCATAATTCAAGGGACTTCATTTGTAGTTAGAGTACTCCAACTACCTAAGAATGTTTCAACTATTTAAACTATCTGTATAACCCTTTTATTGTTCATGTGACCTTGAAAGTATTACCTTGTATTCTTATCTCCTGTGTGTTGTTTTTTGTCATAACTACCCTCTATGGAGCTTTTCTCCCCGGGCCTCCACTGAAAATGGACATGTATCCAGTTGGACTAGCCCGGTCAACAAATGTAAAATAAAATAAAATAAATAAATAAAAAATAAAGTAAGTTTAAAAAAAAATGCTACCGGTTGATTATTGTAACACTGACAGAGTATAATATTGAAGAAAGTGAACTAGTAGCAATTTCGCTGATTTTCGCAACTTAATTGGAAGATCATTGTTTTTTTTTGGGGGGGGGGGTTCAAGTGCTTAAGTTGCGTACCACTTGCAAGCCACGTTCTAGTGGCTTTTATTTGTCTTTTCCTTTCCTCAAGCAGCTTTCTTTTTTTTTTAAATCACATTTAAGTGCTCCATGGACGTAATCTTCTGAGTGTGACTGGCGGTTGCAGACGAGCAAGACACGCACATCTCTCTCAACTGCCTGCTATCTGGTATTGGTGGTAAAAAAAAGTACTGTTTTCCAATCCAATCCAATGTAGAAATTAATTTTAAGCATAGGTGGTGTGTGCATTTAAAATCTGTAGTAAAACCCACCAACGAAATGAACGAAACACAATTACGCAAACAAAACCAGCCACCACTGAGAAAAACACTAAAAATATGGTAACAACTTCTTACTGTCTGTATAATTTCTTTATTAAAGAATGATGAAGCGCTTACCATATTTTTGGTGTTCTTTTCACAGTGGCTGGTTTTGCAGTTACTGTTGCCGTAATGAGTTCTTTGTTGTGTTTTTTTTTTTTTTTACTAAAAATAATACTGCCGAGAAAATGCAACATGGCTGACATCTTTTAAGAATGGCAATGTGTTCTCTAATCTCTTGTAATAGGCAAACAACACTGGATGCACTGAGTCAGGCATGGTTGCACAATTTTCCTTCTTTCTACAGTCTTCATCTTCTTTTGCTAATGATTTATTTGATAGTAGTTTACTAATTATTTGTTATTTGAGAGCAATTTGTCTAGATATGCCATTTTTGACAAAATAGAACAGATGGTCAAAAATAATTTAACATGTAAGCATAAGAAATTAGAAATATATGAACTTGATTACAAGTGCTTATCCCCTACCTAAAGCTTATTATTCCCCACTTCACAGCTTGGGATTACCACAGGATATAGGGTATCATAACAACACTAAGGGGGTAACTTTTGAAAGGAATAGGGAAGGTAGTGATTTTGGTCGAGATAACTTCATGCATAATACGTCTCACACATATAGAGAGGACATTGAAGTTTTTGAGCAAGAATTCCTCCCACTGTGTAGATCAGAAAAGTTGTGCAATAAAAGAAGACAGCAGGATTGTTTTAGATGCACTGAGACAGTCATGTTTGCTTGTACACTTTTCCTTCTTTCTACAGTCTTCATCTTCTTTTGCTTCTTGGAATGTAAACCCTACGGTTACATTTAACCGTGCACTGTATTACTATCGTGTTTATAAATCATTGCTTCCCTGTTATTACTCCCACAGGGCAAGTGAACTAAAAATGTAAGACTATCTTATCACAATGTGTTTTGGGCATGTCTGTCTTCCAGAAACTGAATAAAATGTATTTTTTCTTTTACATCCTTGGGTGTTTAAAATTTTTGCCTCGTTAATCTACAGAAGTGCTGAGTTTAGTGAACATTAATATGAAGTAGTAAAAGGGAACCTTGGAGGAAATGATTCATTTTGATGTCATTTTGTGGTTACTGTGCATACAAACATTGCTGAAGAAGTCGTTGGGGAAAATGTTTCATTTTTGTGCTTGTACATACATAGACAAAGTACTGAAGGAGACGTCGGGGAAAATGTTTAATTTTTGTGCTTGTGCATCCATGGACAAAGTACACAAGGAATCATTGTGGGGAATTTTGGTTACTATGCATACAGACAGCTGAAGTCACTGGGGAAATTTGTTTTATTTTTGTGCTTGTGCATACATGGAAAAGTAATTAAGGGGAACCTTGGGGGGGAAATGATTCATTTTGATGTCATTTGGTGGTGCTTGTGCATACATGAACAAACCTGACTGAAGGGGTCATTGAAGAAAATGTTTCCTTTTTAGTGCTTGTGCAAACCTAGACAAAGTACTGAAGAAGTCGTTGGGGAAAATGTTTTATTTTTGTGCTTGTGCATACATGGACAAAGTATGCAAGGAATCCTTATGGGGAATGATTAATTTTGATGCAAGTTTGTGGTTACCATGCATAGAAAGACAGCTGAAGTCACTGGGGAAATTTGTTTTATTTTTGTGCTTGTGCATACATGGAAAAGTAAGGGGCACCTGGGGGGGGGGGGGGATGATTCATTTTGATGTCATTTGGTGGTGCTTGTGCATACATGGACAAACATGACTGAAGGTGACATTTGAGAAAATGTTTCATTTTAGTGCTTGTGCATACGTAAAGTACTGAAGAAGTCATTGGGGAAAATGTTTTATTTTTGTGCTTGTGCATACATGGAAAAGTAATTAAGGGAACCTTGGGGGAAATGATTCATTTTGATGTCATTTGCTTTTGGTCATTAGGGGAACTGTTTCATTTTGGTGGTTGTGCATACATGGGGAAACTACTGAAGCATTCTTTTGGGGGGGGATTTAACCCCACAGCATATTATAGTTTTCATTTATTAGTTATTTCTTGAGTGTTTATGGTACTACTACATGGGTTTATAGATTTATGCTGAACCCTTTACTATTTGGAATATATTTCTCAGAAGTCTAGGCAAAAGGAAAATGGCCGGTGGGAACATGGGTATAACATGGCTAGCCTAGTAAATGTCCTATGGCCATTAGCATAGTAAGCGCCTATAAATATGTGAACCCTTGATCCTATAACTTTGTTTGGATATTAATTGCAGCTTGCCAATTCTTGGTTTGTGCGCCTTTCTGTAAGAATGCAGTGTGAGAAGAGAGTAGTGTATTATAATATGTTAGTAGTTATGCAAAGTTTTTCTGTGTTGTACACTTTTGTCTGTATTTTGTTGAACATTTCAGGGTTAGTGTTTATTTCCAAGGAATTCAATCCATCCAAGTTGGAAACTTCTGGTAGCAGCCTTATTGTGCTTTTACCTGATTGGCCCGAGGGATTAACTGTATAAAAGTCTAGCTAATTCTAGTACTGCTAAATGGAGGTATCTAGCTAGGCATGTATATTTTATAAATGTCTTTTCTTCACTCGAATTTCTGAGGGCATCTGATGGGTGTCTGCGACATTTATTTTATAAAGAAGATTTCTCTTATGAAATGGGTATCTGTAAACAATGCTTTCAGGCATTCCATGGTCCAGTGATCAGCGCAGGCATTAATATGGTGGCCTAAAGTGCTGCCAACCCTGAACTTTTAAGGAGAAGGAAGCAGAAATTCAAAAAGCACACACTAATAAAAACTTAAGTATTTGTGTAAGTAGATGCCTTCCTACTGATTGCATGTCATTTTAGTAGGTTTATTTTCAGCAGCAGTAGCCAGGTGGGAACGTATTTGTGAGAGTGGTGGTGTTGCAAATCACAGATGCAGTATGAAAACTGTTTTACATCAGAATTCATGTAAGTGCATGTTGACACTCTAGCCTCTGCTTGAGAAAAGAACGAGACTTCCACGTTTGCATCTGAGCATTTCCATGGTTGCAGCTGCGCAGTTGCTTGTTTGCCCTTTCCCACATTACTGACTTGCAGTTTGTTGCTTACCTTGCTCTGACAGTTGGAACTTGTTGCTGAAAGCCAAGAATTTAAACAAGCTGTTCCACTTAAGCAATAAGTAGCTACACTCTTAAGCACTGTTAGCATATCTCTCAACTCGTAGCAGAAGAAATCTGGACAAAGACCACAATAATGTGTGGACAAAGGCTCAAAAATAGGGGCATATTTTACATATTTATCTCATAAACTTAGACCATTGCTAGAATATCAGGATTTGTGTTTGCATGCATTTTCTGAAATATATGAATTTTGAAATTCAAATGTATGCTATTTAGTGACTTCAGTCCTCTGATTTGCCAGAAATTCACAAATTGTTGGAGGAGAAAACAAAAGTATGGAGGCGAAAATCTGGACATTCTGCAAAACTCAGTACAGTTGAGAAGTATGGACTCAGTGTGTGTTGTATATGAAAAGAAAGCACCCCAATTTTAACAGATCTGCTTGCTCATCTGTAACTGTGCCAGCAATGAGATCACTGCTGTATCCACCTTGGGAAGATGCTAGCTTCTGTGCAGTCACTGAGACATCGTTCACAGCAGCAGAGAGAGCACCCTGGCTGTGCAAGGCTCAGTGCCTTCCTCACATTCAGACCTCAAAAAGAGCATCAAAGAACCAAAGGTGGAGGTGTATCCATCTTCATTAAAGCCAAATACAGCAGAGGAGAGTAGTTAAACAGTGACTCTGGTACAACTCCAGTACATTAAGACTGTTTTTGGCTTCTTGAGAGTTAGATTTGTATATGCAAAGATTTTTTTCCTTTTATTATACAGCCTATTTATATTAAGGTTTCACCATAGGAGTTTAAATTTTGAATTTGGTGTTGCATTTATTTCTCAGGACCACAGCTGCATCTATACAGCTGCTTTCATATGCATGGAATTTGACAGTATTCTGTAGTGTGGAAATTTGATACAGGCCTGGTAGACGGACCTCATCCTTAACCTCATGTCCTGTGCCCAGACACCAACTCTACTGCTGTGTGCACAGTTAGATCACTTAACACTAGCTTATATGTGGCAATTTATTTCTTTAAAATTCCCTGTAATCACACCTAAGGGTATGTTGAGAGATTTCCCTAATTTTAAGGGCTACTTGCCTATGGGCTGCAGATCTGTAGTCAGCAGCACTAGCGGAGCTAAAACAAGCCACTGCCATCAGTGCAAGGGGAGGGTGTTTAGTCCTAGGGGAACCAAATTGGTTGACTATACCGTCTGTCCAGAGAAAGAATGAGCTGCCGAACTCTTGGCTTGGATACAGATTGTCTGATTTTCAGTCCCAAGACAGAATCCAGCAAAAGGATGACATGACATTGGACAACAGTCATTGGAAAGGAGTAAAGGGGGTTAATCTGAACGGCAGGGCTCAGATCTAACTTCTCAGCAGAAGTGACCTGGATAGACATGTCCAGTGAATATGCTGTTGTCGTTGAATTTTTTTACCTGCAACAGCTTTTAATACAACAATCATCCGACTTTGCAATTTACCTCGGAAGCATTGTGGCAGTACTTCACCTATATTTCTGTGCCTGTAAGTGTACATGTATTACATCGACATTACACACAGCTGTTCTGCTGCATTAGTACAGCTTGTATTTCTGATAGGATGGAAGCTGCAGTGAAAAGAAAGCAATCATCTGGTGCCCAGCAGAGGAAAGCGAAGTGTACACGAAAAGAGGAGATTGCTCAGCTTTCAGCAAGCTTGGCCTCCTTCCTGACTTGGTAAGCACATGTATTTGCTGGTGATACACTATACAAAGCAGTGCTGTGTGAACGCATTTCATACTTGTGCTTCATGTGTGCATTTCTTTGTTATTGCTGTAGGCACGTTGATAGCAAAGGTGAAGAGATCACTGCGGTTCCTCAAAGTGATATACCTATTGAACCAGCAGCAGCAGGCTTCCCTTCTGTGGAAAGAGGCATACAAGAAGCAATTACCAGTGAGGGTCCAATTAGTTTATCTTCCAGCAGTTTGGATGTTCACCCTTTGGACACTGTGAATCTGGGGAAGAATGATGACAGTGATCTGCTGCCGCGTGATGCAAATAAAAGGCTTTATCACTGCATGAGTGATGCTCTGCAGAAGGATGATGGAGATGTAGGGCTATATACTCGCACAATCCTCAATGACATGAATAAGAAGACATTCTTAATGGTACAGTGGCAGCCTCCTAGGGATTTTACATTCCCTAAACGACTTGTGGATTAGGCTGGAAGGAGGCATTTTTCACTGGTGTAATCCACAGCTGCTTCATGACTTCAAATTTACACGGTACTCAAAGAAATTAGATGGAGTTTTCTGTGGCCCCTGCTTTGTCCTTAATAGTTCAAAGGACACTGTGTGTGTTGGTCTCCACACCAATGACCGACTGGTCGAATGCAAAAAAGATCTTGGGGCGGCACAGTAACTCTAAAGAGCATGGCAATGCAGTTACGAGGTCGGAGGCATTTTTAGAAGTGTGCTATGGCAGGATGATAACAGCACTGCACTCCATTTCACAGATGGATAAAAGACTGCAAGAACGCACATTACATGCCTTAAAACGTATAGTGAGAATAATCATCTTGTGTGGAAGAGAAAATTTGCCATTACGAGGACGACTGTCCGACAGTGGTACCTTTAAATCTCTGCTGCAATATACTGCTGAACTGGACCCTTAGTTTGTAGAACATCTGCAAAAGGCACCTAAAAATGCTCTCTATATTTCAGCACAGATTCAAAATGAATTGATTCATCTCATTTCCTTGCAGATTCAGCAAAATATTCTTAACAGGGTGAAGGACGCACATTACTTTAGCTTAATTGCCGATGGCACTACAGACATTTCCCGGAAAGAGCAGATTACGCTAACTCTAAGATATGTTCATCGCACTCACAGGAAGGTAGAAATTCGAGAAGACTTCATTGAGTTTGTAGAGGCTATGGAGACCACTGGAAAAGCATTGTCAGATCTTTTCTTGCAGCGACTGACAGCATGGGGTCTGGATAAAGGATGTATGTGTGGACAGGTTTATGACTGAGGTAACATGAGTGGCCAGTTCAGTGGAGTTCAGGCAAGAATTCGGGCATTCTTTCCAGAAGCGTTATACTGGGCATGCAAAGCACACAACCTAAACACTGCTATTGTACAGTCCTGTGCAATGTGTGGAATGACAAATGCACTTGACACCTGTCGAAGTGTAATTGCCACTTTAAATTCCTCTGCAAAACGTCATAATGTATATTTGTGTCAGCTGAAGGAACTTGCAAGTTTGCCATCAGAGTACAATGATGTGTCTGCAGATAGAAGTACTTCTCTACATGCACCAGGGGCAACAAGGTGGATGAGTCAAGCCGATTGCCTGCATGCCTTTAAGATGAAGTATGTTGTTATTGCCAGTTTGGAAAATATGGCAGAATTTGACAGAGACAGAAAGGTACCTATGTTCTATTTCCAAATTTGATTTCATTGTTGAGTTGGTAATAATGGAATCTATACTGGGCATTGTTAAGCCTCTTCATCTTTATCTTCAACATGAACAGATTGATCTGATACGGGAATCATAAGAAAATTCAGTTATCATAGAAACTCTTAAAAATATTAGAGGAGATGCTGACAGCAAATTCAAAGTGCTCTATGAAGAGGTAAAGGAACTTGCAAGTAGTCTTCACCGAAGAAAGTTTACCTAGGACATGTGGCAGACAAACAAAAAGGAGCAACATCACTGCTTCTAATCCAGAAGAATACTACAGACGAAACACATTCATACCATTCTTGGACCATGTGATCGCTGAAATGACTGAACAGCTTATTGAATGCCACCCACGTTTCCTGGCACAATATTTGGTACCAAAGTCATTGTACATTCTTCAGGATGTTGCCAGAGTTATTGAACTGTATGAGGCTTACAAGACCGACTTGTCCTCTCTACATAACCTAAAAGAGGAACTGGTAAGATGGTCCACAAAGTGGAACATGATACCAGAGAACCAACTCCCTACCACAATTATTGATGCACTGCAGCACTTAAAACCTGAGTTCTATCCAGATATCAACACTGCATTAAGTATTCTGGCAACAATGCCAGTCAGTGTTGCATCTGCAGAAAGGACATTTAGTGCCTTTAAGAGGATAAAGACCTGGCTCCAAAACTGCATGAGTGAACACTGTTTAACAGGATTGGCACTCATGTATAAACATGACGACATGGACATTGAGCAAGTCCTAAGAGATTTCAATCCGTGCAGTGATCGGCGCATAAACTTATTTTCAGCATAATAGTGCAGGACACTGAGATGCACAAGTGTTTTTTGCTCTTGTGTTTCCCTGCTGCTTGCAAATGTTTTAGGTTTTTCACCATGTTCATTAACCAAGAGCAGAGCATCAATCAGGCAGCTTAAACCAGTACTTGCATCCCAGGTTTATGAAACTCCCCCCCGACTGATTTTCAACTACACTAAGATACTTTCTTTAATTATTTGCTAACTACTTTTTCTTTTAAACCTGTACTGCACTCCATATATTACTAAAAAGCTTTACAATTTTCTGTTCCACTATAGAAACATGCCTAACAACTGTATGTCGAAGTAGCTGTTTTTTTGCAGTTTTTTTATGTTAATAAGCAGAGCATCACAGACTAAATTACTGTCTGCATTCCTAGTTATAAAACCATTAAAAAATTATTATGCGTAGGCATTTCTTTTTCTTATTTCAATGTTGCCATGTGATGCTTACTGGCACTTGGAACTGTTTGATAATGCATTGGTATTTCTGTTCAACTGGTATACGTGCGTGTGCCTTGGTATTTCTACTTAACTGGTATACGTATGTGTGTGTAGGGTACAACTTCACTGGGATGAAGTCTGCAAAATTTTAAATGAGAAGGTATTTTGTTTTTTGACTCATGAAGATATGAAAGCTGCTTCATCATGCAAGTAATTACCATCCTGGCATACGGCTGACTATGATCATTCAGGGAGCAGCATTGTGAAAGGGGCATGGCCTGGTCAGCAGTTTAAGGAAGTGCTCGGACAACAATGTGTAGATGTGGGTGTGGCTTGTTGGGGTCAGCAGTCTAGGAGCTGTGAGTACAAATCTGAAAATCCTGTCTACACCCCTGCATGGGAAGATAGGATCGAATATAGGTAACTATGGTGGCCGGTCACTTTACAGGCCAACATGCCTCCAGGACTTAAAAATATCTCTATAGTTCCCTTATTAAAAATTAGATCCACTAAGTTATAATTGTTTTTTGTCAACATGTTTGTTATATGTACATGGTTGAACCTGTTTCTAAAATATCATTATAATTCTCTTGTACCTTTTTATATAAATACTTTTTATGTAAATTTATTTACAAATTTTAAATAAGATGGTGTTATATTTTTATGTCTCCAAGGATTTTGGTTTTAACATTGCATTTTTCGATCTTTTGTGCTTTTCGACTACTGTTTGTGCCTATATTACTGTTTTATTACCTGATTTTCCTGTTTTTCTGTGCTTAAATTGTTGATTGCACTTGTTGGCTAAAGTTTTGCTTAAAAGTAACAAACAGGCTAATACACTCAAGTGTACCAGCTTTTGATAGCAATTTAGTTGAAAACAAAGCATTTACTGTATTTTTTCTGTCTGTGTGCAAAAAAAAACTAAAAAAAAAAAAAAAAAATACTTCTGCTGTCCTAAACTTTCCTAGTTAGTTGTTCCAGTGATCAGATTTTGCTGATCCCTGGGCTTTGTATTTGGTTCCTGTGTTCCTCCATTTTCTTGTGTGGCCAGAGGTAGTTTCTTTACTCACCAGTGGGAGTGGGGAGTACTGAGCTGCTTGTTTGTCCTCAGAGGAGTGGTTAGAGACAGCAACTAGTAATTTGTTGGCCATTTTGGGTCATTTCCTGTTTTTTCCAGCCCCCTGCTATAAAGCACGCGTTAGCACGGAGTTGCCACTATTGCACACAAGAGCAGCGGCGGTTAAACAAGGTTAAACTATTCGGGCTACCTAAATTCCACTCTTCAATTTTTCCCTTAAAACTACCTTCCTCGAACTTTACTGCTGATCTAACCAGCGTATCCTATAAATAAAAAGTTCATCTCTACTTGATTCCCAAGTAGACTATTCTCTATCTGTAAAGCCTAGCACTTGCTCCTACAGTACTTTCACCTTGATAAAGCGCTCGTATTATAGATAGTACTCCACCAGCCTAGAACCCACATTCCCCAGAGTCTTTTGTAAGTTTTTTATCTATTCCTTCTAGCATGTCGAGGGATCAGTTGCTAGTGTCCTCTCCTGCTCAGCTGGTGAACCTGGGAATATTGAGGCAATGTTACAATTGCCACATGTACACAGACAACCCTCTCCTTCTCCCACAAAACACAAATACATGCGAGAGATGCAACTATACAGCCAAACTGGAGGCCAAGCTCTCTCAACATAAGACTGGCAAGACCAGACAGGAGGAGAAGGGTGCCACACACACCACACACCCGGTCTCACATAGCACTATCAAAACCTCAAATCTTACACATAAACACACAAAGACATACTCGGAGGCTCTGATCAAAAATCTACCAAAACAGCAGAGGCCACCAAAGCAGACACCCAAATAACCACCACCTCAAGACACAACACATGCAACACATAGACCACACAGTCAGTGTGCTAAACAGTCACAGCCCTTAAGGCCAAACACAATGCCAGACACACTCGTCATTGGTGACTCCATAGTCAGACACACTGATGTCCCGCTCACCAGATTGAGTAAGGAAAAGGTCACAGTAAGCTGCCTGTCGGGCGCTAGAATCCGCCACATAACGCAAGCACTCAGGTCTCTCAACAGCAGGTACAAGTACGACTCAGTCATTGTCCATGCTGGTGTAAACGACCTGAGACGTACCTCCTTGGACTACATGAAAAGAGACATTGAGGAGCTCTCTAATTATGTAGCCCAGGCAGGTATGACCCTGACCTTGAGCAGTATCCTACCTTCACCAAGAATGATGCCAAAATACGAAGATAAGATGATCAGCTTTAATAATTGGCTTAAACTCTGGTGTCATTCAAAGGGGATCCAATGTCTGTCTGCCTGGGATGACATGCTGGACAAGCCACGCTGCTTCGCAAGGGACGGCCTGCACCTGTCACCCCTGAGCTTCCGGATATTGGCAAAGGCTCTTGCCACCCCTATAGTGCCTTTTTTAGGCAAGGCTCAAATTCTAAACCTACCACCCTAGAACACAAAAAAGGAAAAAAACTAAGGGTAATGCTGCTCTCAATGCCAGAAGTCTAAACCTCAAGATGCACGCACTCGACGCCCTTCTCAGTATGGAGAACATCGATGTCTGTGCTGTGACTGAAACCTGGTTCAAGGCTCCTGAGAGCACCCCAGCACTATCAGGTTTTACCTCATACCATGCGTTCCGGCCCCAAAATCCGGACAACACCAAGAAAGGAGGGGGGGTGTCCATATTCATCAAGGACACCCATACCTCAAGGTTGGTGGCAACGCACGATGCATCGGAGACCATCCAGGTGCAATTAACCATAGGCAAAACTGCTCTGCAATTTGTAGCATGTTACAGGCCACCCTCTCAAACTCAGGAAACTCACATAGCCTTCCTGAAAACACTGGAGGGGATAAATGTATCTCCAAACACCATCATACTAGGTGACTTCAACTACCCTAATATAGACTGGGATCACTACTCAAGCCCAAACACTCTAGCTCAAAGATTCCTGGAGTTCATAAACTCAAATGCCATGGAACAACTAGTCACCATCCCCACAAGAGGTGAAAACATACTTGACCTCATCATCACGAACATGGGATCACAATGTTCAACACCGGAAGTATACCCCTCACTGGTGAGATCAGATCATAAACTAATCTCACTGGAGGTCCTCATCCCGCCCCCACCTGAGATAAAAAAAGACCACAGTGAAAAACTTCTCAAAAGCCGACTTCACACTTCTAAAGACTAGTGTGGTCTCCTTTAAGGCCCCTGAGCCGGCGGTAAACATTACCCAAGCCGCTGAATCACTTACAAACGCCTTCTACCAGCACCTACAGGACTGCATGGATCAGGCAATCCCAAACAAAACAAAGACTCTTTGTACCAAAGGCAAGCGTCCAGTCTGGTGGACCCCAGCCATAAACAAGCTCTACAACAAAAGGAGGAAGCTACTACAAGATAGAGCAAAATCCTTAAAAGGTAAGACACCTTTGATCACTATAAGTAAAAAAAGAGCTCTCATAAAAATCATCCAAGGCAAATTTTGAGAGAAAAATCGCTAAGGACTCAAAAGACAATCATAAGGCCTTCTTTAGCTATGTTAGAAACCTGGGAGGAAACTCCCAGATATGCTCAGAATTAGTTCAAAATGATGTGAAAATTACTGAACCTACAGACATTGCCAATATACTGGCTGACAGGTTCAGTGCAAACCCCCCCCCCCCAAAAGGAGAGATATCTATACCAGAGGATTGTAGCCCCCCAAACATCTCTAACGCCCAGGTGAGAACTGCTCTCTCTAAGGCAAAAAACACAGCATCCATGGGACCGGATGGTGTCCCCGGCTGTGTGCTTCACGAACTCAACGAGGAATTAAACCCGCAGTTAGGACAGTTGTTTAATCTTAGCCTCACCTCAGGATACGTACCCGAGGAGTGGCGCACGGCAACTGTGGTCCCACTTCACAAAGGCGGTGCCTCCACCGACCCTGGAAATTACCATCCCATCAGCTTGACAAGCCTGATCTGCAAAGCCATGGAGAGGATCATAATGGAACTCATAAATAAAGACATAGGGAACTTGCAGACTTTGGATCCAACCCAGTTTGGCTTTGTCAAAGGCAGATCATGCCTTTTAAACTTGGTCGACTTTTTCGAAACAGTCACCAAGGCCATTGATGAGGGAAAGGCAGTCCATACAGCCTACCTCGACCTGGCAAAGGCTTTCGATACAATACCCCACTCAGGTATCATCGAAAAACTCATCAGCCTAAATGTAAACCCATACATCACAAGATGGGTTGCAAACTGGCTAAGTGACAGAACCCACAGGGTCAGAGTTGCTGGCGCCATGTCAGACTCAAAGCCTGTCACAAGTGGGGTCCCACAGGGCTCAGTCCTGGGCCCACTCTTGTTCGGCATCTATTTTTCTGAAGTACAAGCAAACACAGGAGGGGTATGGCTGACAAAGTTTGCAGATGACTGCAAACTGGGCGCCATAGTCGAAAACACATCTGACACAGATATCCTTCAGAAGGGTCTCACAGAAACGGATAACTGGTGCCAGAGCCATGGCCTAAAGTTAAACGCCAAGAAATGCATAGTCATACCCTTCGGGAAAAACAAGGTTACCCCTAGCTACCATATAGGTGGCAATCCACTGAGCACAGAAGAAGTTATCAGAGATCTTGGGACTCAGGTTGACAGTAACCTATCGTTTGACACTCACGTTGCTAAAGTAGTTAGGAAGACCTTCTTCATTGCCCACCTGATCATGAAGGGATTCACATCTAGATCAAGGGAGGTCATCGTCCCCCTGTACTCATCACTCATCAGACCAATGATTGAGTACAATGCTCCATTCGGAATGTATCTGACCCGACACCTGCAGCAGCTGGAAAGGCCCCAAAAGTTCCTCACCAAAAGGATAAAGGGTCTCAAAAATATGTCTTATGCTGCCCGACTGAAAGAACTTCAGCTCTATTCAGTCGCTTACCGCCTGCTCAGAGGTGACCTGTGCCTGACATACAAGGCCATGTCAAACCCAGATTTGATGAACATGCTTCACCTCAAAAAATCTAGATCCCTCAGAACTACAAGGGCGGAAGACTTAAACCTTGACACGGTCATTAATAGGACATGCTGGAGGGACAGATTCATCACCCAAAGACTCCCTATGCTGTGGAACAAAATCCCGGTACATGTGAGGCAGAGCACCTCGCTGGCCATGTTCAAGAGAAATCTTGACCAATGGATGGAAGATCGCAGATATACCCCAGGGATTACCTCAGTGTCTCTGCTTGACAGAGGCACAGCAAAACAATGGGCATAGTTTTCTTCAAACTAAAGGGGTGGCGAAAGCCACAAAAACTCTGGGCTAGGCTTATAAATGCCCTTGGGCAGATAGCCTAGTACGAACCTATGAACCTATGCTGTTACTGAAGTTTCACACACAAAAAACCTTTTTAGAGAAAGCACACGTATTACTCAAAAAGATCACTAGAGGGAGCATAAATGCAAGTGTTTAGTGTCAATTCATGCATTTTATATGGATTCACTTCAGAAACTAGAAATACTGACATCTCGAATTTCAGTATCTCGAGCCCAAGAAGTGGAATCCACAAAACAACGAAAACTAAAAA
This sequence comes from Protopterus annectens, assembly GCF_019279795.1. Classification (NCBI taxonomy): domain Eukaryota; kingdom Metazoa; phylum Chordata; order Ceratodontiformes; family Protopteridae; genus Protopterus; species Protopterus annectens. Next base: position 610,068,301 of record NC_056748.1, read on the forward strand.
CCACGAAATTCAAAACCTCGAATACCAGAAGTTTTGAATTTTGCGGTTTTAGTATACACACACACACACACACACACACAATCACTCTGCTACATGAAAGCAGTGGGGGCAAGCCACCCTGCACCCCCCCATGTGGGGGGCTGCTCCCCCCACACCCCCCCCTACTTAAATATTCTCACTCCGAGGTCGCACTGCATACAAACACACACAAAACGCCACCACACAAGCTACCTTCTCTTCGCACACACACATCACAGCAACAAAACACACTGACACACACCACAGCCCCTACCCAAACCCCTTAACACACACACTTATCTGAATACATAACCATAGCGAAACTAAGTGCGAAATTCAAAACCTCCAGTATTCGAGGTTTTGAATTTCGCGCTTCTAAACTTTCACTATTATGTGGATTTGGCTTCTTGGGCACGAAATACTGAAATTCGAGATTTCAGTATTTCGACCTTCTGAACGGAACCCATTTTATATGTTGTTTTAATAGGAATGGATTTATTTAATTATTTACCTATTTAAGCATTTACAAATTGGGTATGAAGTTTTAAGAAATTGTATATGTTTTTAATATTTTTTTAACATCTGTCAATATGTTTTAGGATGAATGTATTGTATCAGTATGTTATTTCGAAGAGCAGCCTTGAATACTCATTTTTTACTCTATCTTTAAATTTTAATTGAGTTTTAGTTAATTTAAATGATGGGAACTAAAGGTATAAAATGATTTTCATTACATGCAATCCACATCTGATGAAGGTTTTAATGAAAATGTACTGTATTAAGAGAGCATTTATGGTGTTTATTTTTTTCTTTGGCTGAATAAAGTTGGAATTATTCTTTATCAGTGGCTGAGTTCGTTTCCTGGGTGCCTTGGACGATCCTAAGTATTTTTTGGTGCCTTTGGCAGTTTTTTCTCGATGGTATAGAACACATTTTAAGAGACACGGAACATTTTTTAAGTGACTTATATGTACACACAAGAAATTTTGAGGAGGCAAAGGGGGTCATTTTGGTTACCCTTGACGTAGTATCCTTCTTCACAGTGATTCCAAATGAACTAGGGATGGAGAGTATTTGAGAATTTCTTAGAGACATATTCAGTGTAGAAGAACATACTATAGAATTAATGTCAGCTACTTTGCATTGTTTTGGAGAATGTGTTTTTATTTGGGCAAGATTTTTATTGGCAATCTAATGGCATAGCTATGGGCACATCTTGTGCCAGTAGCTACGCCAATACCGTGATGACAGTTTGGGAAATTAAACCTGTATTGTATGGCCCCTTCTCTGATGAGATATATTTCTTGAGGAGGTTTGCGGATGACCTCTTCATTTTGTGGAAAGGTACAGTTAATTAACTTTTTGAATTTGTACAGTTTATCAAAGTACTTCCTTTCTGAGTTTTACTTACAACTTATTCCACTTGGAATGTTAATTTTTTGGATGTCAGTGTTGTATAGGGGGAAGATGGTACTATTATCACTAAACAGTATAGGAAGGAATGTCATGTTAACCATCGTTTAGCTAAGGATAGTATGCACCCCCCTTATATCTTTAGAAATGTAGTGCACAATCTGATACACAGGGCTTCTAGGTTGAATGTGATGGAAGAGGACTTTCACAAACAGACTGAGATAATAGTGAATTGAAAGAAAGAGGCTGTGGCACTAGGGAAATTTGAGATCAGTGTTGGAGGTAAATGGATTGAGAGACTCTAAGGACAGGCCCTATTTTTCTAAGGAAAGGGATGCAACAGATAGATGTTCCATAAGAGGTCTAGACAGAGGGAAAGTTAGGGTACTGTTTTATTACTCCAGTGATGCACAGACTTTTATGAATATAGTGAGGAAACACTGGGATATACTGAAAGTAGATAGAGACATCAAAAAATTAATAGATGACAAGCCCATTTTCTCTTTGAAGAATCATAAGTCCTTGAAAAGACAGCTGTGTTATCCTAAGCTGCACCAGAAACAGAGCACTATTAGATCAGACGTAGAGAGAACTACCAAAAATGTGGTCGATACTCATTTTGCAAGTATATAGATACTAGCTCTAGGTTTGAGCATCCAGATCAACTAAGGACTTATGAATTTAGTCCATCAGCCACATGCGATCAGCCACATGCGACAGTGAACATATTGTCTATCTGGCCCATTGCATAGAATGTCATAAGTTCTATGTAGGGAAAACAGATAGATCCCTTAAAGAAAGAATACGTGAGCGTGTGTATGCCATTAATAAGAGAAACAGAGTAAATGTCTTAGCCAAGCATATTATTAATACAGATCAAGCACATAGTTTCAAATTTTTAGTTATAGGAATGACTTGAGAATATGGGGGGGGTTGATTTACGTAGTATGACTGAAGAACTGGAAGTCAAGTGGATAGTGAGACTTAGGGCAGATGTGGGCCATGGACTAAATGAAAATGTTCCCCTACGACCAAAGTTAAAATCTAGACAACTTTTCAGATGATTTTTATTTAAAAGCTATTTATTTAGATGTTTTTATACTGTGCTTATATCTATGCATTTTATATAGTTTGTATTTTAAGGATGTGTATTACTTTATGTAATTAAGAGTCACTTTTTATGTTTTTAGAAGCCATTGGTTGAATTAGGTCATGTGTTTTATGAGGGTTTGCTTAAATGTGACGGTTGAGACTGTATTTTTATAGACATCTGATGAAGTGGGATTGCCCACGAACACGCTTGTGTGTTTAATAAAATTCATTTGTACTGGATCTTGCAGCTGTCTCCGAGTCCTGGTATATTTTTTATAGATATGTTGAATTTTTGTGGCAAAAGTGTACTATTGATGAATTTATGTTTGTGTTTGATTGGAATTGTGTATTAGTGGGAAGTGTAAGCATGTGTGCTGCTTGTAAGCACTTTAGTGACAACTTACTTTCCTTCTGACTCTTTCCAGCTGCACTTAGTATGCAACAGACTTATTTCTTAGCAAGAACAAGGATTTACTTAACAATCCATCATCTTCCCGTGCTGTACCTAAGAAAAAGAAAATTGCAATGGAGCCCTTGCTTGCACTGCAGATCAGTCAGTGCCTCACCTACTTACTGGTAGGTGACTTGTAGTGGCCATAGGTTGTTCCTCAGTCCAGGATCCTCTGAAAGTAGTCCCTTCAGCTGTTGTCCAGGGTTTAGCCATATCCTCTGTGGCTGTTCATGTGTTTGTGCCAAGCATAAGAGAGCCACTGTGTTCAGTCATGGAGTGTCACCGGGAGGTCCTTCCTGGGACGGCAGAGGTAAGTGACCTGTTTCCCAGATAGAAGCATTATTAAGAGTTGGTGGTCTCCTAGGGATGTCCCAAGGAAAAAGAAACAAGAACTTAGACATATTCCATCAGGTAAGTTTTTCCTGTTGATAGAGTAGTTAGTTGATTTGGCTAGGAGTTTATTGCAGGTTTTGAATTCGTTGGAACAGAATGGAAATGTGACAGTTAAAGATCATTCTTGTTTCTGAGGGTCCTTTATCTAATGATTCTGATAAGGACAGGGATATGACCTCATCTGTTTTCTTCCCCTGTCTCAAATTCTAATTCTGAGGAAAGGGACTCCTTATTTTCTCCTGTTAAGGAATTTTTCTTTTACTGAGGCTGTGTCCAAAATGAATAAAACATTTTTTTCAGTGGGAAAGGCTGGAATTTCCCTCTTCCTTAAGGATAAATTGTGACATGCTGTAAGTGGATATGCATTCTGTTCCCGTCCCTCCAATAATGCCAGCCTTGGTGGGTTGCTTTTGACTTGGCCTGCAGTAATTCTGATAGTCCATCTTCAAGTCACTAACCAGGCATGCACACTTTATAAAGTTTCTCCATCAAACAGGTATTTGCTATCTCATCTCAGGTCTGACCCAGCAGCTGTTGCTTGTTCTTTGCCAACTGCTAACAAGATTTTGGTTAATTATAATGTGTCTCCTTCTGACAAGGATGATAAAGCCTTTGACAGGTTTGGGAACAGAATTTTAGACTACAATACTCATATGATGAAATATGTGCTGGCTTGTGTTTACAGTCTGAACAACTTTACTGCCACCATGTCCTCCTTCATTTCTTTATTTCTGTTCTTTCGCAAGTTTCTAAACATTCTGTAAAGAATGTGTGTATCATAGTGTTGACTTTTTGTCCAGGGCCACAGCTTCTGCTGTTGCAGTGAGATATTTTGCTTAAATGCATAATCAGAAGTTTTCAGAAATTTTGATTTCTCCTCTAGATAAGGAGGATTTGTTTTTTTATTCCTTTCAAAAAGCAAAACAGCCAATCCCAACAAGCCTTTGGCAAGTATGGTTTTAAGAAGTGAAAGGAAAGGGCAAATAAAAGCCGGTATCCTTCCAGAAAAATGGGCAACCCTCTACATGAGAGTGACTGTTGCAGCAGTTCCTCACCCTGCTACATCAACATTTGTCCCAGAGACTGGTTCTTAGTCTTCCCCTTTAGCATTGGATTGATTCAGAGGCACCCATTTAAATCTTGCAGGAGTCTGCTGTACAACTGACTTTTTCTCAAGACACCCAGTGCTGTGACCTTGTTGGAGGCCAGTATGGTATCTGACACTCGCGCATCCAACAAGACTGCCCATATCAGTACAGTTGAGAAGGAGGAACTGAGTGATCATTTCACAGGATATTGAGATTCCAGAGTGGATACGCATATATTTGAAATTATTTACAAACATTAAAAATGTGATAGCTTAATCTCTAAAAAGCATTCAATACTAGCTAAAGATGATTCTAATTTAAATGAAAACTTTTGAAACCTTTTCTCTGAAGAGTATTTTATATTTTTTTTCTGAACAAAACCAAAAAAAAACTTCTCTCCTCTATTACATACATGTCTTGGTCCCATTTCTGGAGTATATTTACTTGGAAATTTTTGTTTAGAGCTTTTATAACTTCTGTAAGGGTTGCCAAAATGAGTAAAGAAAGTACTATTAAATGTTGGAGATGTAATAGAAATATTAAGGCTAATTGTTCATATATGTTTTATGAATAATTTCTGGTTCACAATTTTTGGATAAAGATCCAAGATTTTTTAAAGCTTTATGGAATTACACCTTCGTTTTAACAAAATAAATGTTTCTGTTTAATATACTGGAAACAGAAAACTCAAAAAAAAAACGTATCTAATTTGGACAGTACTTGCTTTGGCCAGAAAAACTATCACAAAACACTGGAAAATTTCTTCAGAATCAAAATATGAAGACTTTCGTATCCTTTTTAAGGACACAGCAGTTAAAGAAAATGTAGTAAAAAGAGTAGAATTTTTCCTAACAAATTGAAGAATAATCCTTGGTTAAAGGTTTTGGCCCTTATTGATTAATTTTCTTCATCTGTTTTATCATTTACTTTGTTGTTAAGATTTCTAATGTTTGGCTTTATTTATTTATTAATATTTTGGTTTCAGGCTTACTGTATATATTGTACGTTATAATTTATTTTTTCTTTACAACATGATTTATGTTATTCATCTATTGTATTACATTTCAAATCTTGTTATATTTTGTAATCATTTTCAAACTTTCGATAAAATATTTTAAGCAAAAATCATTTCAGAGGAACCAGAGGGCATTCTTCAAATCCTTGTTATGGAAGATGTGCCTGGCACATTAACGTCCGTCAGCATTCCAACCCACTACTGTCTATGAGGGTTGAAATTACCCCTAAGAAAAAGAAACAAACACACACTAAAAAAAGTTTCTCCTTCTTAGATGTCTCAAGAAAAAAAATGAGTTGAATTCTTCCAGGGCCTGTACAAGACCATTTTGTCATTGAAACCCCTTCATTCCTTTCTGATCCTTCACATCTCTAGCCCACTCAGAAGCGACAACATGAATCTTTAACTGAGGAGGAGGAGGAATCTGCTTCTAATAAAGAAGCATACTCATTTCAGATCTGTTCTCCTGGACAGCTTGCTTCTGATGATGAGGATACCTTGTCCCATAACTCCCCTATTAAAGACATTTCTTTTGGAGAAACTGTAACCAAAGTGATGGAACATTTTGATTGGAAGTCTAAATGGGTGACTGACATATAAAAAAAACTATAATTTGATGGGGATAGGGGCTCCTGTGCCTTCTGCTGTTCACCCAGTCTTGGTGGCGTTCCTGTATGCTTTTGTATACACTTCTAATTCTCCTGATTCCCAGCCTCCAAATCCCAAAAAGCTTGTAGATTTTATAATGTGCCTACCTGAGGACATAAAGGTTCTCTACAAAAAAAAAAAACAGAAGCAGTTCTGTTTTTGTATTTCCACTGATAAACCTACTGAGCTCCTACCAGCTGCTAATATTTTGCCATCTGACACGGATGGTTGGGCCATGGACAGGTATGTTAAGATTTACACTTGCCCGTAGGGCCTTAAATTACCAACCAGAAATTACAAAATATCTTTTGTCCATTTGAGGGGAGTGAATAAGGCCATGGCAAACCCCAAGACATCTGACAGTAACAAGTGTTTTATGTGCTTAGACAAGTTACGCAGGTTGCTAGGCATTCCATTAAATGCAGCTGTGATGCTGCAGAGGCTCCTGCAGGAATGCTTTGACTGGTTCTGTTATTAGATTTTCGTGGCTTAACCTCCAGTTTCTGTCCTTAAGGATATTAAGGACAAAATTTTGGATTTCCTCTACACAGGGAACACTTTATTTAGACCTTCTGTGGCAAAACATTTTAATACTCTGCAAGAGAATGGTAAAAGATGTAGGACTTCACACAGTTTTTTTCCTGATGTCAGCATGTCGGTATCAAAGAAATTATCTTGCTAAGCTCACTTCCTTTGTCTGCTGGGATAAGAAGCCCTCTTAGAAGGGCAGAAAACAGCCCAGAAAAAGATTTCATAATGAACCTACCAGTGATTTCAAATCTGGAAAATCTTTTCCAGGCTAGGCAGCTTCCGTCTGAATATCTGCTGCTCCCTTCTTCCTTGGTCCAAGAATTCCTTGTAAAAAAAATCTTTGTTGCTTCCAACCCAGGAATGTATCACTAACAGACAAGTGGGTGTTATCTGTCCTTCAACAAGATAATATCCATCACTGAAAGGAACTCTCTATCCCCCTGAATTAGGTTAACCTCCTTTCTCTCCTCTTACAGAGCCTCCTTGAACAGGGTATCTACCAGCACCTAGGAAAAAGCTTTTATTCAAACCATTTTCTGGCTCCCAGAAATGAGGACACTTGTAGGCCCATTTTGGACTAATCCCACCTCAGTATCTTTCTTGAGGTACCATTTTTCAAGATGCTGTTCCTGCAGAATTGGCTTATTTTTATCCTTCCTCAGTCCTTTCTAGTTTCTCTCCTGCATATCCCCATTAACCCCACCTGCAGAAAATTGCTCAGGTTCTGTGCTTTTTCATTGCACTTCAGTTTTATGGTTTACCCTTTGGTTTATCTCCTGCTCCCCAGGGTTTTCACGAAGTGCCTGTACCCAACCATTGTATTTTGCAGAACCAAGGAAGTACAATTTTCCCATAAGTGGATAACCTTCTTATCCAGGCTTCCTCTCATGACAAAACCAAACAAGTGAAAACAAGCCACAGCCAAAAAAAAAAAAATTAAATTTTGTTAAGTTTTTAATAAAAAATTAGAGCTTTCATCCAGCGTGCATCACATACTTCTTTAGAATGAAAAATTAATGTTACTATACACATTTAAAAACCCTCCAAAATAAATCACATGCTGTGTGACCACATATCAAATTGATTCTCATTGAAAACAAAGTTTTTTTTTTTTGTTGTGGTCTTCATCGTGGTTCTTAGTTCCTCTCAGGACACCCTAGTGCTGTACCTTAGCTTCACAGTCTGACTTCTGGAAAGATGGATTCATCCTCAATTTCCAGAAATATTCTCTGACACTATCCAAGGATATGGTGGTCTTGGGATACCGATCTGATGGCAGCCTTTCTTCCCCAGGGGAAAGTTCAGTCCCTCTACACCTTCTTCCTGTCACTACTCTCCTGCACTCTACTTGTATAGGGGAAATTTTAAGAAGCCTGGAATATCTGCCAGCAACCATTTCTATGATACCATTTGCCAAGCTACAAATGAGAGAGATTCAGGAGTACCCGAAATTGCTTTGGTCTCAGCACTGACACCCACTGGATTTCTAAGTCCCCCTCTTACCCTTCCTGACAAAAAGAGTTAGAATGGTGGATTTCACCTCTACCTACCCACTGCCAAGCAGGAACTGCACACAGATTCATCAGATCTAAGTTGGGCAGCATGGACGGATTCTTCAGCAGTTCAGGGTCTCTGGTACCCCAAACAGATGAGGAAGCACATCAGTGTCAAAGAAATGAAAGCCCTTAATTGAGCTCTTCAGGTGTTCTCACCTATGAAACCTTTCAGAATTTTCACAGACTGCACCACAGTAATGTCATACATCAACAAATGAGGGAACAGGTGCTGCCAGCTGTGCAGGCTAGCCCTCCTAGCATGGTATCTAGCTTTAAAAACAAATCTGTCCAAAGACAATGCGCTTGCAGATTCTGTAAGCAGATCCATGGAAGACCTTAACAAATGGATGCTGAACAGAAAGGTTATCCTGGACATAGTCCACAGATGGAGTATTCCTCAAATAGATTTGTTTGCCTCCACACAGAGCAGACAGGTTAAGTTTTTCTCCAGGACTCCCTGTCCCTAAGCTTGGAGGATGGATACCATGTCTTTCTGCTGGGAGAGGAAGTGCCTGTATGCATTCCCCCATCCCTGTAATCACAAAGTTTCTACTGGAGATCCAAATGGCTAGACCAGAAATCTTGATGGTGTCTCCTTTCTGATCCTGGCATTACTGGTCCCCCCCCCCTTTTTCACCTAGCCCAGAGCCATCATCTGCTTCATCCCAACTTACAGGCTGTCAAACTGGTACTGTGGGTAATATAATTTTAGTTCCTTTCAAATGCTAATTTTCTGAGGATGTGCTTCAAGTGCTTCAGGAGGCAAGAAATATTACCACCAGAAAGTCTTACATCTCCAAATGGAAAAGATTTTCTGTCTGTTTAGTCAGCAATCAGAGAAAGTTGGTACACAGGCCATAAGCTTTAGCATGGGTCACCTTAAATTTAGAATGTATAACCTGTGGGTGTAGCTGTCAATTTACAGCAGTTGTTCCCATCTTGATGGTTAAACTTCATCTATTGAAAATGTGTATAGTTTTGTGCATTTGTTTTAAGTTAATAGTGGATGGAGGGATGTTATGAAAATGTATTAGGTTTTCTGAGGGTTTTCATTAAAGCAAAACATTTTGAAAAATGTGGCATAGATTTAAATGTAGATGAGAAGAAACAACTGTGTAAAAAGGTCAGCCTGCCAGATGTTAGTCTGTCCATGTAAGACAAAAGTTGATAATGCATGACAAATTTGAATGTGTATTGTAAGTGGCTACTCTGTCAATATTATCCTGGAATGTAAATGGCCTTATAAGTATAGGTAGAAAGGAAGGTGTATTGAATTATATTAAGAAATGCAGGAGACACATTTGGAAATAAATGAGCATGTGAATTTAACAAAGAAAGAACTTCAGGATGGATATTCAACAGAATATCAGAGGCAAAGGAAAAGGGGAATACAAATACCAATTGCTAGAAGGGCTCCAGTAGTGATGGACAAGGGGGAAAAAGACATTAATGGTAGATTTGAGGTAGTAAAGGGCTATTGAGCAAGGGAGGGAGATTGCACTGGCATGTATTTATATTCATTCAAAAACTGCTATTATGGCAATTTAAGAAATTTTTGGGAGAAATCAGCTTTCAGCATGAAATATTACTTAGAAATGGCAACTGTAACTTGATGTGAAGTATTGAGGATATGTCAGGGTCCTAGAAAGGAATGTATAACAAGAGAGGGCAATTTTATAAAAAGAATTATGAAAATATGTGGTATTGAAGATGCAAATTCTGTAGTAGGAACTCTGACAGAATGTAGATATTATTCTCCAAAGTGTAATAACTGGGCTAGACGGTAAAGAAATTATGTCAGAGGAATACGTGTATTTAATCTAAGGGTTTAACACATATCTAGTAACTATTTCAGATCTTGCATCAACACAAAGATAAAAATGCAGGGTAATTAAGTAAACATGAAGCATTGCCACGTTCCCATCTACCTGATAAAAGAGATGAATTTAAGGAATGAGTAGTACAAATTACTTGAGAGTTATTAGAAAAGATAAAATGTCTCCAGAAGTGATAGTGAGTGGGATAAAATGAAAATGGATATTAAAAATTAGGGAGAAATGAAAAAGAAAGAGAGATAGCTGAGGGAAAATATGAGTTATTTAGAGAGGCTGGCAAAGGTTAAAGTATTGCAGAATAAGGGGGATCTCTCAGAACAAGAAAAGGAGCAACTACAGATTCTTAAAGAGAAAATAAGAGAGTATTTGGATAATATTCATGAGTTTATAAAGATGTCTGTTAAGCAGTTATTTTTTTTTTAACTCCAGAGCACAAAAACTTTTAGGATATTGACTTAGGCAACAGAAAGTAGAAAGGGTTGTAACCAAACATAGGGAGCCTTTGACAAGAGAAATAACCAAAGATCCTATAGAGTTATTAAAGATATTTTGGAAATTTTATGGAAGCCTGTAAAAAAGCAGAGGAATATGGAAAACAAGAAAAAACACAAATTGAAATATTTATGGAAGTTTAATTATACCAGTGTAAGAGGAAGATAAAGCTCAACAGCTAATAGTTAAGATAAGAGGGGATGCGTTAAAAATGGTGGTGTGTAATCAATCTGCAGAAATTTTTTTCCAGGAATAGATGATATTCCTGTGGAAGTTTATAAGTTAGGAGGGAAGAAAGTTAATAAGATCTGGAAGATTTTGTTTAATAGTATTTTAAAAGGAGCAGCAGAACCAGCATCTTGGAAGAAAGTTACGGTGGCTTTATTACCCAGAGAAAGTAAAGACCCATCAGACCCAGCCTCATATATGCCATTTCAGTTTTAAACCATGATTATAAAGTGTTTATAAAATGGTGTTATGTATATATTAGATAAATGAATGGCAAATGTGTTGCCAAAATTGATATGTTTTTGTTGGGAAGGGAAATATTTCACAACATAAACAAAACTGTGATCCAGGGGGAAGCAGAATGTAAGAAAATACAGCTGCTGTTGGTGGGTCTTGATGTAGAGAAAGCATTCAACAGAGTAAACTAAGATTTTATTAGGATGACAATGGAAGCATTTCATTCCCTGATAAAATAATGTTAATTAGGAGGATATACAAGGGTCAGAGGAAGGTTTGGAGGAAAGAAAATGGGAGGGTTCCTCCCTGATAAGTTGTTTGAACAGATAAACTAGATGGTGTCCTCTTTCTCCTTTGTTGTTTTCTTTATATTTATAGCCATTTGTAATGATAGCAAGGGACTCAGAAATTCAAGGATGTAATTGCTATGGTAATCGAGAAAAGTTGGCGTTATTTGCAGTCAGTATTGTTTTGCACATGATCAGTTCAGAAAAGGACATCTCAGTGTTTTGGAACAGTGTCATGTGTTCCTGGGATTATAAAATTAATGCAGATTAAACAAAGGCTATAGTTGTAAGTTATTTACTCACACACATATTGGTTAAGCAAGACCCATATTTATGGGGATGCAATAAGAATGAAGTATTTAGGAGTATGGATTAAAAAGGCACCCATTATGGCAGCTAGTGATGTGTAGGATGTAATTAAAAAGATAATGCAATAACTGAGAAACTGGAAGCTCGTGTTTATGGATAATAATATATAAGCACTGAAAATGTTTTAGTCTCTTTAGTTTTGCATACAGGTCAGGCATATTTTTATCAACCAGAGAAGTTGTGGAGAGTAATAAAGAAGTAAAGAATTTATTTGGGAGAGGAAGAAGGGAAGAGTTAAGTGGAATAAGTTGATCCTCCCAGTAGAAGAGGTGTTTGTGTTTTAGGATTACCTGCTTTGAGGGGATATTTTAGAGCTGCACAGTTGTCTGTCATACATAACACAAGAGGATGGTCATAATTCAAAGTGGAAAAGGGTGGTGGTGGGGAGGGGGTTCTAGAAATAAGTAGAGAGTAGAGTGTTGGGTGCAGATCCTTAAGGAGAATAATAACCATACAGAATATTGTATTTGTAAAGTTGCAGAAGTTATTCTAAGAGTTAAGCCAGCACGGGAATGAAGAAAAAAGACTTTGCCAATAAGGATGACTGCAAGTACAGGTACAGAAAATAGCGAGGGGCTGTAATTTACTGGATAAAACTGGCAAAGGAATCGATGTATTGGGAGCAAATAACTAGAGAGTAAAGATACCCCAGAGTAGGACGAGGTCAAGGAGACTTTTAGAATGCAGGTTAGAAGACTGCCTTCCCTACCACAGATTGATATCAGAGTACTGGCAAAGAGAAGGAGAATAGTGGATTTCTAAGGGAAAGACCTACTCTGGCAGAGTTTGTAGTCAAGTCTAGAACAGAAGCTGCTGTTAAAAAAGGAATAATTAGTAGGGTGTTTAAAGTATTGCATAGTAATTATCGGAATCAATCAGAGAAGGTTAGAATAGATTGGGACGAGAGCTCCGATAATTCACAAGTAAACAAAGGGAGGGCTTATATATGACTCCCACATACACAGCAAAGTCCAGAAGGTTTAGGATTTTTGCTTTGAAGTGTTGGTGTATTTTTATACTCCAACCAAACTTTAAAATATTTCTTCAGGCAGATAGCAAATGGAGTTGATATGGGGAATAAAGAGGCAACTGGGAACATGTTTTCTTTTTTGGGAGTGTACCGAGTTGGTAGATTTTAAAAATTCCCTCCAAAATACTCTTGCAGAAATATTGTGGGAGTGAATGACTGTAACTAAGGAAATTATTATTTTGATCTGGGACACATGATATGAAATGCCTAGACCTCATAAGGCCTTATTAACTTTAATTCCGTTGGCTGCCAAAAAAAAACATTTAGTAGAAAATGGAAATCAAAATGTAAACCAGCTGTATTTGAAATATTGAATATTGTAAGAGGGATCTTTAGAAAAGGGAAGGAGCAAATTGCATAGAAAAACAGATGGAATTTGTGGAAATAATACATGCTAATAATAATAATGTTCAGGAGGAAGAGTGATGTTTACATAAATTGCTCATTTCCTGTGTTCCCTTAATTTTGGACTGAATACCAGTAAAAAGAAAGAAAGAAAACATATGTAATGCTTTCTTTTCTTTTCTTTTAATGTATGTGTGCCTATGTCTTAAGCGATAATTTAATAACGGTGTTAAAATCTGTTTGGACCCTACATTCCCTCCCACTGGATTATTTTTGGATCTCAGTACTGGGATTTTTGAAGACAGAACAACGTTGGTGGAGAGATCAGATTTCTCTAATCCAGTTCTTCCATTATCTCTTTCTACCCGTGCTCAGTCTGTAACAACAGAGGCATCAGATTTTGCATGAGGAGATGTATCAGGGCAGGGTCTTTAGAGCCAAACAGACAGGCCAAGGCACATAGATGTAAAAGATATGTTAGCTATGATCCCTGATATAGAGTATCTTCATCATCTGTGGTCCCCAGGGCCTTTGCTGGTGATTACATACAATACCAAACTGATGTGATGCTTAAACAGGGGGAGTACAAAGTATAAGCCTCTCTGCAGGCTAGCTGTAGTAACTTGGGTGATTTCAATGCAGCACAGTCTTACTGTCCAAGCTGTATACATTCTGTCAAAGCAACTTGTAGCAGCAGACAAGCTGATCAGGACCAGAACAGACCTTAATAAATGGAAAAAGATTTGATCCAGTTATGGGGAAAGTCTCTAATATATCTGTTGTCTTCCTTTCAAAACAGATGCTGTTTCATTCTGGTGATCAGGAATGTGTCTGTATGCATTTCCACTCTTTACACTGATTTCCAGGGTCATTCTGAAGATTCAGAAGGACTCTCCAAAGGTTATTGTGGTGACTTCCCTTTGGCCCAGGCAACAGTGGTTCTCCATTCTTATGGAATTGGCCAAGGTCGTTTACCACAAGGTTCCTTACAAATACTTAGAGAAGACTTTGGGGGAGTTTGATACACCCCACTCTGAAACAACTGCAACTGATTGTCTGAATGATTCAATTTTTATATCTTTTAGGCACATTGTTTCTGAGGATATACATAAGGAGGTAAGAAGGGCCTGCTGGTTGGAAATCTTATGTTTCAATGGAAAATATTTCCTAGATGGTTCCATGCTAACCACCAGGGCTGTCTCCATGGATTCTGTAAAATTGTTTTTTTCAGTATTAATTTGTCTTCCTCTGGCCTTTCTGTTGACCATTTCGATACATGTACATGTGGTTCTTTCCCTTTTCTTCTCACTGTTTGGTCAAACAGTTCTTGAAAGGGGTTTTGAATGTTAGAACATAAAAGAAACTAGTGGGATCTACATGGGATCTCAACTTTGTGTTGGAAAAGTCAACTCTGTCTTTGAACCAGCTCTGCAGGATGATTTATTGTTCATGAAGTGGAAGACAGTGCTCTGACATCTGCTAGATGAGTATCTGAGTTGGAAGCTCTCATAGTGGGGAAACCCTGTTTGGCTTTGTATAGAAATAAGGCTACCTTAAGTAAGTCCTCATTCATGCCAAAAGTTGTTTCAGAGTTGAATTTGAATCAAGCTATTAGTTTCTCTGTTCACTGTCCCATACCTAAAAATTAGGGAGAAAGGATTCTTCATGCTGTCAACTTTCACAGGCAACTATTATCTTATTATCTTGTATTATCTTGATGGAACCTAGTTTTTTAAGAAAGCTAAGCAGCTGTTTATATCCTGTGATGAGACAAAGGAAGGGCAACACGTCAGAACAGACAGATGGTTGTCTCTTGCTATTGTTCTCTTATTGCCATCATGGTAAATCACTAAATCACTTCATGGAGGGTCAAGGTATGGTCTACTAGTACCTTGTCCTTTTTGATGGCGTACTAGAAAAAGCTTTTTGGTTCTCTGTACATTCTTTTACAAGGCACCACAAAGTGGATTTCTTTTTTTAAGTTCAGAATAAGACCATTCTGCAGGGGTTCCTGGATCCTATTCCTTCCTGCCGGGTTGGATAAACTGTTGTAATTTATTCATGTAGCCAAGTCTACTGCTGCAGTGATTTATGATGAACACAGTACATATGTGCAAGTCGCACTTAAAGTAACACTACATGTTGGATGTTGTCACTGCTGCAGTAGACGCACCCTCCCTCCACTCACTTTTTTCTGTATATAGTTATATTTTTTTGACAATTATGCATCCCCAGCTTTTTGTCAAGACAAGTAGGCTGTACCTTTTTTGGGAACAAGGAAGTCCTGAAGAGTTTTGGTGCCCATACTGCTGTCTTTCCCTTTGGACCTCGAGCCACCGCATATATGGGAGCAACCAAAGACTTTGGAAGACTGGCCAGCCATTATGTCCTTGGCAGGATATACCCACATATAACTGAGGCTACTGATGCAGAGATTTCATCAGACATCTACTTTTATGGTAAGTGCAACTTACACAGCTGTACTTTCTTGCCTATGGTAGTCTCAGAGTTTAGTTGAACCAGTCCATATACCTGCCTAAATATTTCCTGGGAATGCTCTTTTGAACAAGTTAAATGTTTAAAGAGTAGTAGGTACTGTCTGCCCAGTATATCTGTGATGAGAAGGACTAAGCAGCTATTTCTTATGTTTGCTGAGGGCATTCAGGATAAGTGGATCTTGAAAAATGTCACACGTTCTTGCCTTGGGAATTATATTCATTCTTTTTATCTCCTTCCTTGTCAAACCCTTTCTGGTTGTGTTAGTCCTTACTTTATTTGGTGTGTGCTGCCCCTACTGGACGCATTAGAGGTCTGTTACTAAAGGACATCTGTAGTTATGATAACCAGGGATCACATACTCACAGAACATTACATCTGGATGGCAGGGGCCTATGTATATATGGGATTTTGGTGAGTAATTCTTAATAAGCTGATTGCGTAGAAAGTGCTTCTGTACGTATCTTGCCTCCTTTCTTCGATACAGCATGGGTTTCATTCACTCCATTTTGAACTAATGACTGAATTTCCTTGCTGAAGATAAGTGGCTTTAACTCCAAACTAGAGGAGTTTGGTCAATAATCCAGACTTGGGCTCTCTAGCCCATTTTTTGGTGCCGCTCAGAGTTGTGCTGTTCTCATGTTTCTAAGTAGTTGTCCTTTAGTATTGGGAAAGAAATGAGGAAGTGAGACATGCCACTTCTTTAATTGATGCTGCCATGTTGATGTGTTGGAGTTGGGATGATGATGATGATGATGATGCAGAAGAGTGCTGTACTAGGTAACAACTGTTTTGAAATCCATAACCAGAAAGATGATGCCTAGTAGCCAGAGTTCTCTGTACCATGGATTGCTGCTAAACACTGCTTGAAGATCTAGAATTATAGTAAGATGTACAGCAACTTTTATGTGGTCTCATTAACATATTTATCATGAAACCTGAATGAACTGGATTAATTTTGTTTCTTTATGAAAACTACATTACTTTGTTTTTTTGGGTGTCTAAGTTTTTAAAAATTGTATTTTCATGGAAGTTAGTTGAACCAGTCCATATACCTGCCTAAATATTTCCTGGGAATGCTCTTTTGAACAAGTTAAATGTTTAAAGAGTAGTAGGTACTGTCTGCCCAGTATATCTGTGATGAGAAGGACTAAGCAGCTATTTCTTATGTTTGCTGAGGGCATTCAGGATAAGTGGATCTTGAAAAATGTCACACGTTCTTGCCTTGGGAATTATATTCATTCTTGTTATCTCCTTCCTTGTCAAACCCTTTCTGGTTGTGTTAGTCCTTACTTTATTTGGTGTGTGCTGCCCCTACTGGACGCATTAGAGGTCTGTTACTAAAGGACATCTGTAGTTACGATAACCAGGGATCACATACTCACAGAACATTACATCTGGATGGCAGGGGCCTAGGTATATATGGGCTCTCTAGCCCATTTTTGGTGCCGCTCAGAGTTGTGCTGTTCTCATGTTTCTAAGTAGTTGTCTTTTAGTATTGGGAAAGAAATGAGGAAGTGAGACATGCCACTTCTTTAATTGATGCTGCCATGTTGATGTGTTGGAGTTGGGATGATGATGATGATGATGATGCAGAAGAGTGCTGTACTAGGTAACAACTGTTTTGAAATCCATAACCAGAAAGATGATGCCTAGTAGCCAGAGTTCTCTGTACCATGGATTGCTGCTAAACACTGCTTGAAGATCTAGAATTATAGTAAGATGTACAGCAACTTTTATGTGGTCTCATTAACATATTTATCATGAAACCTGAATGAACTGGATTAATTTTGTTTCTTTATGAAAACTACATTACTTTGTTTTTTTGGGTGTCTAAGTTTTTAAAAATTGTATTTTCATGGAAGTTAGTTGAATTCGTATCATAAGTATGAATAACAAATCAGCAAACGATAAATTACTGCCATAAAAAAGCATTAGAACTACCTTGAATAGAAACTGCAATTCATTGTCACCTAAGTCACTGAAAGAATTAAGCTCTGGTCATACAGAAAGATAAAAGCATTTATTGCTTATTTTCCTTGGCATTAAAGTGTAGTTGTGATGTTCTTTATGCTGTTAATACAAGCTTTCATGACTGGTTGACATATCTCTAAACTGTCCTTGATTTTGCTTATATTTTTATCCTGTTCATTGTAAAATGTTTGGTTTTCTGGTAAATCATGGAGTATTACTCAGTCAGTAATGCCAGACATTAGGGCATACCTGTCAACCTTTTAACACAAGAATTATAGACAAAGTCAGAAATAATGTGAGGCAAAGACCCAAAATCAGGGACAAATTCTGAATAGTTTACTTTTCTGCATAGCTTAATGCGGTAAGTTTGTGGCAACAGAAGAGGTAATGCAGGGCTCAAATCCAGACTACAGCTAGTTTTTGAGTCTGGCAGTTGGCACAGAGATTAAGGTTGTGAACTGTAGTTCCTGTGGTACAGGGTTTGATTTCACCAGCCCTTGTTTGCCTCCTGTGTTACCTTGAGCAAGTCACTTAACCAGGCATTGTTCTCAGGTCATCCTTGAAAAGGGACTGTGTGCCTCCAGTGGGCCTACCTTGTTAAATACAATAACCGTAATTATTACTACATTTATAAACACTTACAAATTTAGAAACGTGCATACATCTTGTGAAGAGTATGAAATCTGAAACTCAAATATCTGTCATTATTTATTGACTGCAGTCCTCAATGATTTCCCAAAAAAAGACAAATTTTGTAAGAAGCAGACCAAAAATATAAGGCAAAAAATCTTGGCATTCTGCAAAATCTTAGACATTTGAGAGAGATACTTTAGGGTTTCATACTTCCTGTTATTCAAAAAATGCAAGATGTTGCAAAACGTGTTCTATTAACATTTTAAGACAGGGCAGTATTGAAATGTTGTTCCTGATTTTTGACCTTTGCCTCCACACTATTTTGGTTTTGTCCCGATTCTTGATTAAAGAAGTTGAGAGCAAAGTTGTTTAGCTCATTACACTCACTTACACACACATATCCCTAACTTGAGTGAGTGAACTAACTTCAGTCACACAACCGTGAGTAACAGCAGAAGTCACAGTACAAAGTACCATTAGACTGCATTATCTTTCCATTTCATAATTTGATCAAATGTGATGAAAAGGGAATTCAGCAGTTTACAGCTCTGATGAAAACAAAATCACTTGGTGATATACCATGTTTCCTTTTAATGATCCAGTTACATGTATCAGTATCATTTTTGCTTTATATTGATAAAGATAGGTAAAATAATGATTGTTTTAATTGTCTTTCTGTGTTAACACTGTGCTATATTCCTTTGTGGAGTGTTATACAAAAAAATGCAGCTCTATTAAATGTTAAGTATGTTTGGTATAATGATTTTAAAGCATGATTCAGTTCTATTACATGCCAAATATTTTATTTAATGTATTTTAAATCAAATCAAGATCACTTTTTCTGTTTTGCTGCTGCATCTGGCTTATTTATTTATTTTTTTTGTGTAGAAAAAGAATATTTTATATTTAATTTATATTAGATCCTGACAATTAAGTACAGGCTGATGGATCTATATTTTAATTTAGCCTGTAGTTTATTTCACGAAAGAAGATATTTATTTTTATCAACTAAGGGCCTGTGTATTCAGAATTTATATATCCCCATCCATTTATCAAGGTTGGTTTTAAAGACAGCCAAGGAACTGCTTTGATTAGGAATGGGAGTTTTTTTTTCCTTGAGGAGAAAATGCTTTGGGAGAGTGATCTGGCACACTAACAGGTTCTGTTTATTTTCAGTGTAGGCCTTGGTCCGTAGAGTAGGTATTGTTAATATTTCCAGTTTTTCAGAGGTGTAGTACCGTTAAAGTGGACTGGCTAGTCATAGCCCTACAGAGCAAGCAAATATTGCCATGCAAAAGCGTATAGGCAATTAATTGACTTAAGAGCCCTGTCAGTTTAATCTGCATAACCTAGAGAGCTTGTACTTTCTTGATTTTTAAGTATTGTGGTCATTCTCATTGGGTAATGTGTTTGGACAGGTACATGTGAAACTGGGCATTATATTCTGTTACTGGTGAGATTAGGGATGAGTAGCAGGGGTAGTCATTTGTTTGGATCTGGCGTTTGTGTTTAGTGATTGGTTGGGCCAGTTAGAATGATTTCCTGACAATAGTTCATAGATGATGGTCAGATGAATTCATTGTCCACAAAAGGGCCTGGGTACATTGTAAAGGTATCTACTTTGGATGTTCCTGTTTCTAAAAGAATGCCAAATTACATTTTTAGCATTGAGGTTGAGCCTGTGGTCATAACATCAGATAGTTGTTGCAGTGTAGTTGAACTTTTATGCTAGAGATACAAGTTTGAGTTAATGACAGTGCAAAGTTTGAAGTCATCAGCAAACCTTTTCAACCATTTACCACTGGCAATAGTTTGGTCGTTAGCAAATTATGTACTAAAAAGTACCGATCCAATACTGAGCTCTGTGTTATGCCACTTGTGAGCAGTCTTTTAAAGAAAAGTGTTGCCAACTCTCATGTATGCTCTCTGTTAGTAAGACCATTTGGTATTTATCCACTGGGTTGCATAGGGGTTAATGTTCGGGGGGGGGGGTGAGCTTTTCATGAATACCAATGTGTGGGATAGTGTCAGAGGCCTTAGCAAGGGCCAGGTAGCCAGTGTGCACCAATTTGCCATTATCTAGTGCTTTCAATTTACCTTCTCAAAAAAAAAAAAAAAATCACCAGGTTTAGCCAACAGGGACCTATCTTTCATAAAACCAAATTGTCTTGGGTCTAGGGGCTATAGGCTGTCCGTATCGTTATTTATGGGTTTCATAATTAAGTGAACAATAAGTTATGTACTCACCATAGCGTTCGATGTATGTAGTCCATCTCGCCTCACATTCTTACCCGTGGGTTCGGAGGCGAACCTCAGCTCCAACTCGGCCATACTCTAGCTCGAAGTCTTCAATTGGCTCGTGGCTAAGAGGTATCCCATGCTGCACTGCTCCCTTTCCCCAGATCTTGTTTGCTGCAAGTTCAGGCAGTCACACTCCACACACATAACACACAGAGAGGAAGAATCAGCCCAACAACAAAAGGAGTACTGAAACCAAACTAACCTCTAGACCCTCCAGGAGGGGGAAGGCGGGAGGGTAAGAAAGAATGTGAGTCAAGATGGACTACATACATCGAACGGTATGGTGAGTACATAACTTCTTGATGTTATGTAGTCCAATCTCGCCTACATTCTTACCCGTGGGACAGCGTCCCCAGCACCTGAACCTTGGGTGGCTCAGTGGAAAATACTCCTGAGCACTGTGGAACCAAAGGAAGATCTGCCTCTGGGTATCAAATCCAATTTGTAGTGACTGATAGAGGTGTGAGGAGATGCCCATGTAGCCGCAGCACAAATATTATCCATAGACATCCTGGCCTGAAATGCCGTTGAGGTAGACATTGATCGTGTAGAATGAGCCTTCACCTTAAAAGGTAATTCCTTACCGCTTGAGGCATAAATGAAGGAAATACAACTAGAGATCCATCTGGATAAGGTTACTTTAGAGACAGGAGACCCAAGTCTATTGTCTGAAAATGAGACAAGTAGCTGATCTGATTACCTAAGATCTTTCGTTCTATGTAAATAGAAACGCAATTGTCTATGAACATCTAGCTGGTGGAATTTGAATTCTGCCTTATTAGAAAATTCTGGGAAAAACACAGGCAGCTCAATAGACTGGTTGAGGTTAATAACTGAAGCAACCTTTGGCATAAAGGAAGGATTTGGTCTGAGGGAAACCCTATCCTTGTGAAACACCAAGTAAGGAGGTCTAACTGACAAAACTTGGAGCTCAGAGACTCACCTAGCTGAAGTGATGGCTACCAAAAAGATTGTCTTCCATGACAAATATTTCAAGTCACAAGTAGCTGCAGCCTCAAAGGGAGACAAAGTGAGACACTGTAGCACAAAATTGAGGTCTCATGGCATTATGGGATCAAAGACTGGGGGCCAAAGCATCATGGTGCTCTTTAAAAATGCCTTAAAAATCTATGTGCCATTAGACTGGGTTCATTAGCGACATGAAAGGTGTTGATAGCTGCCAATTGAACTTTAATGGTTGCGGCAGCTGACCCCTGACTGAAAAGCAAGGAGAGAAATTCCAGCACTGATGAAATTGGTGCAGTGTAAGGGTCAATCTGCCTTTCATGAGCCCACATGGAGAATCTTTTCCATTTACTGGAATAAATCTTTCTAGTCGAAGGCTTATGGGAAGAAGACAGAATGTGAACTACTTCCGGAGAAAAATGATGAAGCCTGACTAGGGATGGAACTGGAGTAGCCAAGCTGTCAACCGGAGGGTCTGAAGAGAGGGATGGAACTACCCAGACGTATGAGTCAATAGGTCTGGCTGTAGGTCCAGAATCCAGGTTTCGTCCATGAGATAGGGATGGAGAAAGGGGAACCAAATTTGACAAGGCCAATGTGGAGCAATCCGAATCATTCTGCTTCCCAAGAATTGTGCCTTCTGAATAGCCGTTGCTATCGGAGGAACAGGTGGGAAGGCATAAAGTAGACCGGAGGACCAATTGTGAGCTATAGCGTCCCTGGGTATCTCCCCCTGAGGGGAGATAAGGGTGAAGTAGCTGCTGCACTTGGTATTGAGGGGACTGGTAAATAGATCGCAGCAAGGCTGACCCCATCTGTGGAAAATCTGCTCCACAACCTGCTTGTTTAGGGACCACTCGTGAGGCATCAGTATAGCTCTGCTCAACCTGTCGGCAGTCATGTTGGACTTCCCCAGAATGTGTTGCCACAAGAAAGCGTTGGGAAGACACTGCCCACTGCCACACTTGAATAGCCTCTCTGCAAAGGGGATACGACTTGGTTCCCCCCTGTTTGTTCAGATACATTACCACCGACATGTTGTCCGAGTGGATTGCAATCGTCCTGAGAGGAAGAAATCTCTGGAGTGCTTGCAACGCTAACAGCACTGCTCTCATCTCCAAGACATTGATATGTATCTCGTGCTCTTGCCATGTGCCTTGGACTGTCCTGCCAAGATAATGCCCCCCCACCCAATCTGGAAAGTATCCGTGGTCACCGTGGCAACTGGTGGAGGTGGAACGAAGGGCTTTCCCGCATTGAGATTGCCTGGTCTGAAGCCACCAGCATAGATCCTGCTTGCACTTGTCTGTAATCATAGTAAGATGGGAAAGCGTAAGGTGTTGTAGGGACCACTGAGCAAAGAGCAGCCACTGAAGGAGCCTCATGTGTAGTCTTGCAAGAGGGGCTAGCATAATTGTGGCAGCCATTGTCCCTAACAATTTGAGAACTGTTTTTGCCTTTATAGTGGAAGCAACGCGTAGACCTGTTGTTGCTAAACCTGAATTCTTTCTTGTGGTAAGAAAGACCTCATGAGTACGGTGTCTAACTCGGCGCCTATAAAGATGACACGCTGTGAGGGCAGCAAGGCAGACTTTTCCCAGTTTAGTGTGATACCCAGTCATTGACAGCGCAATTGTGGTGTCCCTAGTCTGTAGTAGTAGTAGATGCCTGGTGGTGGCAGACAGGAGCCAGTCGTCCAGGCACGGAAACACTTGGAATCCCTGATGTCTCAAGTGAGCTGTCACCACTGCCATACATTTGGTGAACACCCTGGGGGCTGTGGTGAGACCAAAGGGCAGGGCTCAAAACTGAAAATGATTGGCTCCCAGCCGGAAGCGTAAATGATTTCTGGATGCCCTGTCCATCTTTACATGGTAGTAAGCATCCTTGAGGTTGATGGAGCGCATCCATACCTCTTTCCCCAACAATGGGAGAATAGACTGTAAAGTGACCACTCGGAACTTGGACTTTTTTACGTGAATGTTCAAGCGGCTGAGATCCAAGATGGGTCTGAGGTCCTCTGTTCTTTTCGCCACTAAAAAGAATCTTGAGTAAGTCCCTAATCCGAGCTGGTCTGAGGGGACATGCTGGATGGCTCCTTTTGCTAGCAGCTTTTTTACTGGGTGGAACATCTGGGATTCTCTTGGTTGGCGGGGGGATGAGAAGAGAAGGGAATACGATATCCTCCAGAAATTATCTTTAATACCCACTCATCCTGGGTGATGCTTGCCAGGTTTCTGGGTATAGCGAAATGCGACCCCCGACTGGCTCTGGAGAAGCGCAGTCGGACCTCCCATCAGGAGCGCTGGTAGGAGGAACCGCGAAAGGAATTGTGGTTCCCCTGGTTACACGGGCCCCCTCTGCCTCTAGGGTGGCATCTGCCTGAGTTACCACTCCCTCCCCTGCCCCTGGAGGGGGAAATCACTTTGTGCGCCTTGAAAAATCCTCTGCGGCTTTTCGAACCACATTTTCCCATCCTTCTGGCCCTTGGGATAAGGTCTAGAAGGCATGGAAAAATGGACTCCCACGGCAGACAGGGTTTTTCCTTCCTGCTCGCACCTAGTGAGAGTATCCTTCACCTTGGTTCCGAACAACGATGAACCGTCAAATGGGGCGTTGGTGAACGTAGAGTTGAAGGCCTCAGTGAAATTACACAGACACATCCTGGAGTGCCACCTAAGAGAGACTCCTGAACTTGCTGCCCTACTCACTCAGACACCCGCATGCGAGATCAGCCTCATGGAGGAGTTAGTAATGGAATTTAGAGCAGACATCTAGGCATTGACCTTCTGAGCCACTGCATCAGAAACGTTTACCCTGCAGACACTGTCCAAGCTCTTTTAGGAGATCTCTTTGGAGCCGTGTAAAATATGACAAATAGTTTAGAGACCGCAGAGTAAAGGCTGCTTAAGAAAACATACGCTTCCCATACTGGTCCATGGTCCTTGACTCCTTGTTAGGGGGATGGGACGGTAGATGAAGTCTCAGCTAGTTCCTTCTTAGTGGCCGCTGCCACCACCATGGCATCTACTGGAATGCCCTTTGTAAGAAATTCCTTGTCAGCGGGGGTGAACAGAAACTTGTTGGGTCTCCTGGGGACTGGTTCCACAGTGTCAGGGGTTTCCCACACCTTTCGGCAAACAACATCCAGGAGTTCATCAGTCGGGGGAGACACCCAAGAGGTGGGGGGTTGAGACCCAAAGGCCTTCAGGAACACCGACTCCTCCTCAGAGGGAGATTTGGAGGGCCAGTCGCGTCTCTGCTTCAAGATTTTCAGGATATCTGAGAAAGAGATATCTTCAGAGGACGACTTGGGGGACCCCTCTGACTCCTCGAGGTCGGTGTCCGAACTGATAGACTCATCCTGGGAGTCGATGTGCTTCCTCTTGCGCACACTTTTTCCAGGGGGCTCCTCAGGCAAACACTTTGGGGAGACCTCAGAAAGTTGGGGACCACTCATGGTGGTATCCTGAGGCCTTGGGTCTCCGCTGTCCAAGGACATAGTGTGATAAGAAACTGATACCGGTGCTGGAGGGGGTAGAGTGTCGTGCCATCAGACACAGCTGAGGACCTGGCCAGCATGCTCTGCATGACCTCGAAAGCTGAACCCCCCCCCCCTGGCTCCGAAGAATGACCAACCGTGGAAGCCCTCAGAGCCGAAGGGATAAGGTCCGAAGCCGAGGCAGGGCCCAAGCTCACCCATGCCAAAGCACCGAGTGGGAGGCTCAGAGCAGAAGAAGATCGAGCTGAGACCTCTCCCTCGGGTCTGACCGAAGAACTATGAGCCCTGGACCACACCAGCAGGGTCGGAGTGGAGATCGGAATCGAGATGCCAGGACGGGCTACTGGAGCAGACGCAAAGGCATCAGACAGAACCATCCCTCTGGCTCCGAAGACCGAGAAAGGCTCGGAGGAGGAACATATGAGGATGGATGGGTGATCGGCTCCGGGGCCGATTGGGCTGGAGCCAAAAACAATTTGGCCAACACCGGAGATTGGAGCAGTCTCTGTACCACTCTATCCACATCATCGTTCGAGAGAGTCTTGGAGGACCTAGAGGATAAGGTCGGAGATTTGGACCTCCCTACAGAAGGAGAAACCGGTCTAGAAATTGGAGACTGGCTCCGAACAAGTATCTCAGTCACTGGCTCCGAGAGACTCGGAGCCGATGTTAACTTGGTCAATTCACCCACTTCCTTCGGCCCCGAAGCCAGTGGAGCCGATGAAGCTGAAGTAGACTTTGCAACTTTCTCTGGCAGCTTAGATAAAACTGACGGAGCCGGAGTGCGTTTTTTTTTATTTAGTGGTTTTGTCTACTTTAGAGGGAGAGGACTTCGAACTGGAAGCCCTCTCCAAGTCTTCTTCGAAGGAGGGTTTCAGTAATCCCTTCAGAATCAGTTTGTTCTTCCTCTCTTGAAGAACGCATGGGCTAAAGGCATGATAGAACACACAGGATTCTTGGAGGTGGATAGCCCCCAAGCAGTATACACACACAGAGTGCCCATCAGTAATAGACATTTTATATCCACACTTAGCACATTTTTTGAAGCCAGAAGGCTTGTGTTCTTTTGTAACCTTAGACATATTGTTATGACACTGCACACAATATCAGAAGACAAACCCGACACCAACAACAGAAAAACGCGGGAACTAAGCCTCTAAATTAAATGGTCATAGAAGAATAAACACCACAGGGAAGAAAGGACCTCTAACTTAAACGGCCCTGACAAACAAAACAAGGGAGGACTAGGTCCTCTAAGTTAAACGGCCCTAGCCCAAAGGGACGGGCAACACTGGAACAAGCACACACAGGGAAACTGGGACACACACAACTAGAAGGGAGGACTAGGTCCTCTAACTGAAAAGGGCCTAGCCCGTAAAAAGGGAAGAAACGCAAACGGGATACCAAGATAAAAAGCCAAACAGGCTACACAAACAGTTTTCTTATCAAAAAACAGTGACTAGCTATGAAAATAGCTTTTGGAGCAACAAACTACTAAAAAAGTAGAAGAAAGTTATACTTAGCCACAGCCAAGAGCGAGACCACGTCTGAGCTGTACGAGTGGCAAACGAGATCTGGGGAAAGGGAGCAGTGCAGCATGGGATACCTCTTAGCCACAAGCCAATTGAAGACTTCGAGCTAGAGTATGGCCGAGTCGGAGCCGAGATTCGCCTCCGAACCCACGGGTAAGAATGTAGGCGAGATTGGACTACATAACCTCTATTGTGGTAGAAGTAATATTGATGAGACTAATTGTTCTGTAGTACCCAGGGGCACTGGTAGTGCCACTTTTGTGTAGGTGTACCACTATAGCCATTCTCCAATCCTAGGGTACATATTAATTGGGGAGACTATCTTCAGTGCTAGATAGGCAAAACCCTGGCATGTTGTCTACAGCCACAGAATTGGTGTGTTTTTTTTAACAGAGGGGATTTAGGACCTGTTCAGAAGTAATTATATGAAAGACAGTGACTGACTTGTAAGGAGGGAGAGTGCAGAGAAGCTGGGACTAAATTTATGTGAGAGTATTTTGGTGATATCCTCAGAGTCTGTGTAGATGGTACCATTTGAGATCAGCTCTGTGCAGTGTTGAGCATTATTTCTGAGATTCCTAATGTAGTAAAAAGGCCATATGTTTATCTTTGAAAGAGGTGGAAGTATTCCATTTGAGCCTGGCTTTGTCAGTAGTGATCCTACTCCTAAGTTCTTGGCAGGCATTTTTGAGATCACTTATAAAATGGAGAGGTTTGAGTTTATTCCTTAGACCTAGAATATTTGTTTTAGTCTTTTATTATACGTGTTGATACTGGGGTTCCACCATGGGGATTTATTCTTAAATATACCAACATATGTATGTTAGATGGGGACAGATGCTTCAGTTCAGGATTTATGATGTGAGTAAAAGTTGGGGTCTAAGCCGCTGCTTTTGTTATCGTGTCTTGGTGGGAACATTTAACTTTTCTTTAGGGTGTCCAAAAGTGCTAGAGTATTAGCCTTAGAGAAAACCTTGAATGCAGTACAGTTTGATACAGTCTTGGGTTGTTTTTTTAGGGAAGATGTGATAACCAAGTGGCTTGATTTGATTGTGAAAGGGAAACTCAGTGTGTGGAATAGGCAGGCACTAAGTTAGTACAAGGCCAAGGAGATTGGAGCCCTTAGTAGGAGAGGTGCAGTATCTGGCCAAGGGAATTGGTATTCATAAAGATAAGGAATTGCTGTACATACTTTGTTGATGGCAGTGTATGGTTGCTAGTTGATAGGTAGTTGAAATCACATAGGCTGATTGTATTTTGTTCACTAGGTAACAATTGATTGGTTGAGACAGATGTTGCGGGAAGCAGGAGACAAAGAAAAGGGCTCTGCAGTTTTCAGTGATGTGATAATTGGATCGCTTGATGCTAACATATCCTAAAGGTGAAAGTCTGTTATGCTGGATTTGCTGCAAGATAGGATTACATATGAATATAAATACACCCCTCCATTGTTTGAATGACAGGTGCAAAACTAGAATGCTGTCACTGCGTTCAAACCATGTCTCATTATACAGACGTAGATCTGCTGAAAGGTTAAGAAGACTTTAAAGTTGTGCATTTTATTATTTAGACTTCTACCATTGAGTAGGGCAAAATTATTTATTTTATTTATATTACTTCATTGTATTGTGCTGTATTTATTTATATGAATATGTTAACTGGGGTAGAGCACTGATCATAAATGCCCAATTGTAGACTCCGCCATGGAGAGAGAACAAAAAGCAAGGTAAACTAATTTAATGTACACAGTTAAATTTAAATTACAAAAGTACAAAGTACACAAAACATATATTTAGTTCACTATATTATAGTCCAGTCTAGTCTCCAACTAGTCCAGTCGCCAACCAAGATAAATAAAAACTCCAGTAAGCACACTACCCTGGATTGGATATTAGTCAGTAAGAGCCCCCAGTCATATATAACAGGCTGCTTATCAGATAGCCTCAGTGATCACTCCCCAATATTCCTACTCAAAAAATACCTGTACCAAACTAAACATGTCATCTACCATCAAATACGTAAAAAACTAAACTTTAACCCACTCACATTCATCTCATCCCTCAAAGAATGTAACTGGCATCCTCTAAAGTACCTCAGTCTTGATGACGCAGTTTAATTTTTTTAATATTACCTTCCTGAGCATCCTTAATTACCATGACCCCGTAAGACTTTCCAGAACCAAAGCACAACCCTCCCCATGGCTACAGAAAACCACTAAGTCAGAAATGAAAAACAGGGATAAAGCCTGGGAGCACTGGCGCAAAACCAGAACCCCATCAACTAGACAGAAATTCCTAGAACTACGCAATAGAGTCAAAAAGCTAATAAAACAGGACAAATTCCAATACTACCAGTCTGCCCTAGACTCCTCCCAACACAGCCCCAAACAGTTCTGGTCCTCCATAAACTCCATCCTCCGCCCAGGTAAAGTCAGTACCCCTCCTCCTAACATCCCTCATTCCTCCAAAAATATTGCTACCTCATTCAAAACACACTTCACACAAACCATACTATCACTAGCTATACAACACAGCCCCCCTCCCCATCAACCCACACCTTCAACTAGTAATCTCCCCTCTGTCTTCTCTTTTTCTCTTGTACCTACTTCCAACATAAAAAAACTCTTAACTAAACTTAAGCCCACCAAATTAGCGACAGACAACCTCCCAAGTGAATACCTACAAATCGCAGCTGATGCACTGGCCTACCCAGTATCCATGTTAATTAACCGATCTCTGTCAGAAAGTTATGTTTCCACACTATGGAAAGTATCACATATAATTCCCCTCCACAGAACTAACCAGTTACCGCCCCATAGCTATTCTCTCTCCACTTTCCAAAATACTAGAGAGATGCATTCACTCTCAGGTCTCAGACTACCTCCTTACTAACAACCTCCTTTCCAGTACTCAGCATGGTTTCCGGCCAAACCATAGCACCACCACTGCTTTACTCTGCTTTACTAACACTATCCTTCGGCATAAAAACAATGGCTGTCTCTCCTCTGCTACTTTCCTAGACCTATCTAAAGCATTTGACATGGTCCCACACAAACAACTCATCTCTGTCCTCAATAACCTATCCTTCTCTCAGTCAGTCACCAACTGGTTTTAGAGCATTTATATGCTATATCTAGAAGAAATTCATCTAATGCTCTAGCTAAGCATGTTATGGACAATAATTCTCACAGTTTTTTGTTTAATGTAGTAGAAAAAGTTGATAAAAACCCTAGAGGGGGCCCATGGTATTTGAAGTTGCAGGAATGTGAACTTTTATGGCAGTTGAAAACTAATGCCCATAACTATCCGGGCATTAATGACGCATGTTCTATTAAATGTTTACTTAATATTAAAGCTTTGGAGAGATAGCGAAATATTTTTTATATGTATGTGTATATGTATATTATTGTAACATTTTTCATATACATTTAAAGATTTAACAATTACATATTACATTTTATTATATTTTTGTTAATAATACAACAGTTTGGCTAGTTGCACATTTGGAATCAAATTCGGTCTTGGATGTTATTTATTTAAATATAACAAAATACATAAAATAAATATAAAATGAATTTATTTTAAATTATATTTAGATAGTTAATTTTAAAATGAATTACATTTTATAATATAGTAAAATTAAGGTTGGATAGTGCTTGGTTGTGATGAAATTTTTATATGAATATTTTTGTATTGATGTTACTTTTAAAAGTCAAGTTTTGTATGGTTGCTGCATTGTTGACTTAATTGGATAAATTAATTAATTATCCAATTAACTGTGGGTTTGGTCTAAGCATTTAGTACTATAAAAATGTAAAGTGTTTTAATTTACTTTGTCTGAAGAAGTGCAAGCAGTGCCTTGCATGAAAGCGCTAACTAAGTAAAAGATTTGGATTCATCTGACTGGCGTTATTTGTTTAGCCTCCGTTTATTTTCCTTTTCTGAGTTTGGGAATTTTAACTTTGTTTATGGTTTTAGAGTTACCTGTCTGACCACCAACAATCCGTTGTATGGCAGAATGACATATCTTCCCAACTACCTGTCTTTATAGGGGTTCTCCAAGGATCCATCCTTGGGACCCCTACTCTTCTCGGTTTTCACCAATAATTTAGCCTCTGCCACCAAACATGGCACACTCATACAATACGGAGATGACCATCATCTGCTCAGCCCAGTCCCTACCCAAACTGCAAAAATTCACACAGGAAGCCTTTTTCTCTGTTGAAACTTGGTTATCCAGTGCCCAATTAATACTCAACCCAAACAAAACTGAACTACTCATCTTCCAACCCACCAAACATACTTAAAACAACTCTCACTTTAACATCAGAGCAAAAGACAACACCACTATACACCCAACAGAACACACCAAATTGCTAGGAGTGGAAATAAACAATAAACTAAAATTTGATATTCACATATCCATGACCATAAAAAAGTCCACAAAAAACTAGGAGCGTTATACAGAAATAAGCAGCTTCTCACCAAAGCAGCAAAGATTTCAGTAGCAAATTCCTACCTTATCTCCACCCTACTTTATGCCTCTCCAATATATACCAACCTAAGGCAATGCGATCTAAACAAGCTTGAGACCTGCTACAACAAAATTGCCATTATGATTAGGGTGACTGCAAAATATCCCAGCTAACAAATTAAAACAGTCACCCTAATGATAATGGACATCAGTTGGGTATAACAACCCTGTGTTCTTATGCTTAGTCAAACACACTGCTTATGCTATGCTGACGAGGTCATAACAAGGCCGAAATATGCATATCCATAGCTAGTGTGGTTTGGCTTTTTTGGCCTGAAATTGTCCATTAAAACGACTTCAAATGTAAAAGTCATGGGCAATCAGAATAGCCATATAGCTGAAACACCTGATGTTCATAAGGGTCATTTGCATATATCCCATGTGCCTCTGTTACAGGAGGTTTGGGAGGTCACTCATTGGAAGTTCTAGCTTGGCTGGAGTTTTCATTTAATTTTTTCTGATTGTTTTTTCACTGTGACCTTCTAACTCTTTGTTTTAAGATTAGAATATTTAAAGTAATCACGGAACAAACACAAAAAACATTGTTATTAAAACTAAGCAGCCAATCAACAACCACTATTCATGCCTTAGACAATCATAAAAGAGTAAATCATCTACATCAGTGATATGCAAAAGGCTATTTAGTAACTTGCAAAGAAAATATTTGGACACCATTGGTCCAACACTCATGTGAAATTCAATCAGTTGCCTCAACCCAGCAGCAAATGGATAGCCAGTATCTTTGCCATCCTACCAATCACACTTCCATTGAAGATTTCCTCAACTTCAGCTAATCATTTCTTGCAAAAGTCTGTATTCATCATAATTCTACTATTTATAACAACACTATATCAAAAAAACAGAGTAGCTAGTGCCACTATCATTTCGCCACTCCATAATTACCATAAAAATCCCCGTAGCTATATGCATCCAAACGTATAGCAAAATCCATAAGCCATTTAATGCCTAAATAGCATACAAAAAAATATTGCAACATAAATATATCATTCTAAAATGCCCCTCATGAATGAGGGATATTTTCATACAAAAAAACACACCTTGAGGTTGACGCTCATTGGTGATTACAGAGCAAATCTGACCCAGTCGAAACAACATAATGAATAGCATATCTCAAAGGCTGTAATTTCAAACCTGAACCAATCACTGGTTCCTTAGCTAAATAGAAGACCAGTAGATGAGTAATAACAGTGAATCAGAATCATAACACTTTTATAATAAAAAATCATAACTACATGGAAGTCGCACACAAAAAACACGCTTTCACTTTTGCACTCAGTAATTGTAAAAGAAATCGGACTCCATCAAGATCAGAGTAAATAACATTAAAGTGACACATTTAAAATAAAGGCGTCATAACTGTATTCACTGTATTCAACATTTGGGAATGTACAAAGACATCTAAAGAGCATAAACAAATTTTACAGCTGGTTATAAATCAATCTGGCTGTAACCACAAATACTTAGGAGATGTCTCTTCATACATACATAGACGGCATGCCTTTCTTTTAACACTCACTGGTAATTAGAAGGTAAATCAGAACCAGTCAGGCAGGAACAAAGTGGTAAATAGCCTATAAGGAGCTATGATTCCATAAGTAAATCAGTCAGAAAGAGCCAAAAGGCTGTCATCATAAGAAAATCTTAAATGAATGGCAGCCTAGCGCGCTTTCATTTGGGACCATATATATATATATATATATATATATATATATATAGATATATATATATATATATATAGATATATATATATATATATATATATAGAGATATATATATATATATATATATATATATATATATATATATATATATATATATATATATATATATATATATATATATATAGATCTAGATATACATGGCTATATGTCTATAGATATATATAAAAAGTAAGTATAGTATAGTGCATATAGTTATACACGCCTGATTGGGATTTAAGGTGGAAGGTCTAAAAGACTGACTTTGCCTAATAAAGTCACTTTAGGGGTAGAAAATGCCTTAGCCTATATGTGGAAGCCCTAAGGGGAGAAGTGACAGCCCTTTCCTGGTGAAGCAGGTAGCACTGTTGACCATGTCTTTCCAATGTGACACATGTTGGATTCTTGTAGAACAAGTTACTGAGCTAATTTATTGATGTCAGTTATTTTCTATCTGTGTCATGGCAGTTTCTTGATGATGGAAGGATGGGATTGAGAATTAGCTGCTTACCCTCCTTGACCACATAAATGAAGAGCTCCACCATTTCTGTGTCCATCAACCCCACTGTGGAATGTTAAAGATTGTTTGCTCCCACATGAGCAATGACTAGGTTATATGCATTCTTAGGTAAAGGAATATAAGGGTCTTAGTGTTACCAAAATTGTAGCAGTTGAGGTATTTTTGAATATAGAGGCACTTTTGGTTGAAACATTGTTGTGTGTGCCAGTTTGCTCTGATAGTCTTAAGGGCCAAGGAAATCAGATTAACAGTTGACAGAGAAAGAAACATTGGATACTACCACGTGTGTACGTGTGTGTGTTTTGTCAGTAAGATGCGTATGTGACTGAGGTCGAGATCTACCAGTACATTGCCTGAGGCTTAGGAAGGGATTTTGTTTTGGTGCCTCAGTGTATGCATGCTTGGTGTTTGTGTTGGATTCATATGGTTTGGGAGCATGCTGTTTGCTGACAACTTAGGTGAGATAGTCGCCATCATATTAAATAGGTATTTAGACCTCTTAAAATTGGATTCTGTATCAGGTAACAGTAAGGGACTGTCAGTGAACATGGGGCAACTGATACAGTGCCTCAAGGTAGCACTGGCAGATTAAGGACAGATTGTGGTTCGGTGGTGGCATAGTACCAGAATGTCGAGGATAGTGGTAGGTGCAAGGAAAGATGAGTGCTAACACCTCTCCTAACAACAATAAATACTGTAGTATTTGCAGTACAATAACTGAATTCTACACCTGGCTATCTACACACACACCCCAAATATTATTGCAGTAGCAAAAACATGGCTAAAACTACACATTGCTGACACTGAAATTCTCCCTTCTGGATATAATATAATTTGTTCAGGCAGACTCCATAAAAAGGATTGCAGTGTAGCATTAATCTATCAAAACTCACTACAAATAACCTATACAAAACCCCTCCCCACTTTTGAAAACCTAGAGCTCCTACTCAAATCCCTTCACATAAATAGAAACAAATATGTACAGCTGTAATCTATATTCCCCCAGGCCATAATATTAACATACTCAAAGACTTCCTATCTTGGATAAATCAGAATATACTGCATGAAGCTATTATTCTAGTAGACACCTACATTAATTGGTTAAACGTAGATAGCCCTTCCCTGCATACAGCATAAACCTTCATAGTTTTACTCACCTCATCACTACTCCTACTCATGGTCTATCAACAGACTCAGAATCATCCTTAGACTGGATACTAGTAACCCATCCCCAAAACTGTACAAACTCTGGTATCTTGCCATATACACTAAGTAATCATCTCCCAGCATATACCTGTAGGACTCAACCTCAATTAGTTAAAACACATTTATGTAGAACCTACAGAAACCTTGCCCAGTTTGATAGAGATCAGTTTATAAGTATCCTAAACTCCTACAACTGGAACCCACTAAAAAACACTCCCCTTAGATGAAGCCGTTGATTATTTTAACAAACTCTTTCTAGACACCCTCAGTAGCCTAGCTCTTATGCGTACTAAATGAACCAAAACTAATCATGCCCCCTGATTAACAAACCAAACAAACTGTCTTTCTTAGAAACAAAACTTGGAAAATATGGCTAAGATATAGAACAAAACAAAATGAACTACACTACAAACAGTTTCATAACAAATCAAAAAAGCTAGTGATACAGGATAAAAAAGATAATTTCTCCACCATACTGTCTTCCTCGTACAACCCCCCCCAAAAATTTGGGAAATCTGTCTCCTCTTTACTTAATCCAGGTACCATCCAAAGCCCATCCCCTGCACCAGAAAAAACACCATAAGAAATTTCCCAAGAGTTTAATACTCACTTCATCTCTACCATTCAGAATCTACTAAGACTTCCCATCTAACCCTAATACATACCTTCCTCTACCTACTAAACACACCCCCTCCCTTTCAGGTCACACTAATATTCAACCACCAAACTCCTCCTCTATCCAACCTGTACCCACCTCCCTGATCTTGAAACTCTTAAAACAACTCAAACCTTGCTCACTGTCTGCAGATAATCTTACCCCTGAATACCTGCAGTTAGCAGCTACAGCAGTAGCATACCCAGTTACCATTCTCATAAATCGCTCTCTCTCCGAATCCTATGTTCCCATGCTATGGAAAAAATCTATCATTTCCCCATTACGTAAAGGAGGAAACTCTCATGATCTTTCTACGTACTGCCCTATCTCTATACTCTCCCCACTATCAAAAATCCTGGAAAAATGTGTCCACTCACAACTACTTAAACACCTAACTAGTAAAGCTCTCCTATCCCCCACCCAACATGGGCTTCGTCCAGGGCATAGCACTGTCACTGCCCTACTCTCTTTCACTGAGACTGTCAACAAAGCCCTAGATGCAGGTCATCATACCTCAGTTATCTTACTAGACCTATCTAAGGCTTTCGATACAGTGTCACACACTAAGCTAGTAAATCAACTGTCAAGACTAGGCTGCTCCCCAAAATCCCTTAAATAGTTCATCTCTTACTTACAAAGCAGGGAACAGTCAGTAAGGTGGCAAAATGTACCATCCACTTACCAACACAACAATATAGGAGTACCACAAGGATCTATTTTAGGTCCTCTAATGTTTGATATTTTCATCAATGACATGCACAAAGCCCCCCATATCCAGAATCTCATCCAGTACGCCGGCGATTCAGCTCTGATAGCCACCTCTGACGCCTTCTCTGATCTCTTCACAGTTACACAACAGGCTTTTACCTCTGTCGAATCATGGCTTATTAATGCACAACTTATGCTAAACCCCCCAAAAACTAAACTTTTACTTTTGCCTACAAAACCACCTGACTCTGGTTTCAAAATCCTTGCAAAGGACGGCACACAAATAGAACTCTTGAAAACAGCCAAATTACTAGGGTTAACAATAGACAAACTCACTGCACATCCTAAATGCAATAAAGAAAACTCATTTCAAATTAGCCAAACTATATAGGAATAAATGTACTAAAACAAAACTAGCCAATACCCTACTCATCCCCTCTTTTCTATGTGGTAGTACTGTTTTTACCAAGCTACACACAACCCTTAGTAACAAATTAAAATCCTGCTACAATAAAATAGCTAAATTTGCCTCCAAAAAACCACATCGCACTCATCACTGCCAAGCAATCACCGAACTAAAATGGCTTGAAGTTTCCCACCATCTACACTACACGCAACTAACCTTAGCTCACAAGCTAATCTGTAAACCTAATGAATGCCCTGCTCTTGGTTCACTCTTACAAACTTGCACCCCCACAAGAACACCAAGTTCTTCCTGTAAGCTCATGCTTTCTGTAACAAAACCCAACAAAAGAGCTGGACAATGTCTGTTCTGCCATTCAGTCTCCAAACTATGGAATAATCTACCATCCGAAATAACCCAAATTGACCATCCAAAATCTTTCAAAGTAGTTCTAAAATCTCATTATCTAAAGAATCCATCTTGCTCATGCCTTAGAAGCAAACCACCTTAAACAGCACAAATTCCTAGACTGGCACATGCAAGTAACACAAAACCTTTCACAATAATACTGTAAACTACACTGTCTGCAAAGAAAGTACTGTATTCCAATCCATGTGTTTCTACTGAAGTAACATCTTAACCTATGTAATGATTCCTAATGCAATATTAATGTAACCCTATGAATTGTAAATTGTAAAACATTTTATTACCTGTTATATCTGTAATACTTTTAATCTTATGTTAAACATTGTCTCTTTGTAATACTCTGAGGAGCTTTTCTCCCTGGGCCTCCACTGAAAATGTGTCTCTGACCCAGTGGACTTTTCCCGGTCAACAAATGCTAATAAATAAATTAATTAATAAACAGATGTCAAAGTTGTGTTTTGGTGTTAGCATATTGCTGTACTTCTAAATTTATAAGATATAAGATGAAGCTTGCACTATAGAGGACTACTTACAGCAGAATAGGGAACTATGGCAACTCTGATGCAGTCAGTGTTGTGGAGTGACAGGTCATTGTGTTCCCATATGAAAGAACAATGGATGACAGGGTGAAACTGAAGAGAATGTAGCAAGGAAGATGCTCTGGAACTTACTACAGAATGCCTGCAGGAAATGGAAGACAAAGAATGTGCCCTCAGTTTAGAAGAAAATGATCCAAGACAAGAATTGCTTGATTTAATAGAAATGGACAGACATTAAGATCAATCAAAAAATAGACATTAGGGCTGTCCATACAAATTTATGTGATGTAA
Organism: Protopterus annectens; assembly: GCF_019279795.1. Taxonomy (NCBI): domain Eukaryota; kingdom Metazoa; phylum Chordata; order Ceratodontiformes; family Protopteridae; genus Protopterus; species Protopterus annectens. The sequence goes on from NC_056748.1 coordinate 610,105,732, forward strand.
CAGAAGTAGATAGGATATATTACTGTGCTGCTCAATTAACAGAAAAAGTTTTGCCACAAAAACAGGGTAGTAAGGGAAAGGAATGGAAGAAATTGAATGCCGTCTTGGAAGTATAGAATAGAGAAAACTATAAAGCAATTAAGACAAGAAGTGTCACTGTTAGAAAATTGTAGAAGATGGAACAGATCAGCAAAAATACTCAGAAAAATAGATGTGATAAAAGCAATATCAGAACAGATTCAGATTTATTGTGCACTATTGCAAATAAACTAAAAATAGCACAGGCAAAAAACTTAGAAAATATGCATATAAATATAAAGGAAAAGTACAAAATGAGCAATTTACTGATGACCCAAAAACGTTTTATTGAGAATTGTGAAGCAAGGCAAAAGAAATTGGAACACCACCAGAAAAAAAGAAATAGAGACATTTTAATGAAGATCCTGTGGAACATAACAAATATGCTAAATGGATAGAAGTAAAAGAAAGAATGTTGTTGTTGTGTCTTTTGGCTTTTCTCGGCTAGGGGTCGCCACAGCAGAACTCCGGTCCACTAATGATTGGTAGTTGATTTTTATGTGCCGAGTTATCAGCCCTGATGTACAACCTTCAACGAAGGTACGCCCATTCGCGCATGTCTTCACGCAGAAGACGCTCTAGCTGAGAATTGAACCAGACAGCGTCTTACTGTGAGGCGACAACGCTACCGCAGCACCACCACCGCAAAAAAGTAAAAGAAAGAATAAGACGTTCAAATGTACAGGATAAGAAATGGGATGAAGTAACAGCCAGAGAGATTGAAACAAAGTTAGGAAAAGGTCTTAATTGGAAAACCCCAAACCTAGATGCATTACCTAACTTCTAGCTAGAAGTATTAGCATATTTACATGAAGATTTAGCCATGAGTAAGAACTATTTATATGCACACCCTGATCAGACACCAACCTGGTTAACAATAGGGCAAACAGTACTCCAACTTAAGACCAAACCTGCAAGCTGTCCTGAAAAGTATGTATAGACCAATAACTTGCCTTCCAATGACTTATAAACTATACACTGGAATTGATGCTGACATAGTTTATAGTCATTTAGAAGAAAACTCAGTCAAATAGAACAAAAGGGTAATAAAAGAAAGTTGTATGGAACAAAGCATCATTGTTGTTAAAGTCATAATGGAAAACTGTAAAAAGGCAAATAATCTGAGTATGGCATGGATAGACTATAAAAAGCATTTGACAGTATCCCACATTCATTGGTAAAAGAATGCTTAAAAATGTACAAGATACACACTATACTAATTGATTACATTACAGCGACCATGAAACCGTGGCAAACTACTTTGCAATTAAGCCATGATAAAAGACAAATTATTATTCCAGTGATAAAAATTCAAAGGGGGTATTCCAGGGTGACTCTCTGTCACTGCTGCTATTTTGTCTTGCCCTTGACCCATTAAGTTGTCTACGTCACACATTAGGTCATGGCTGCAGTTTGGCTCCCAGAAAACAACAAAGTGTAAAGACTTCTCGTCTTCTTTTTGTAGATGATTTAGAACTGTATAGCTCATCAGGTGAGGAAGTGAAAGCACAACTGCAAGTGATCAAAACTTTTTCAGATGATATAAGAATGTCATTTGGTCTTGATAAATGTGCAAAAGCAACCTTTAAAGCAGGAAAGCTGTAGCACCAAGAAATCATCAGTTTGGGACACAAACATGATATAAAAGAACTTGAGCAAGAGGGAGTATATAAATATTTGGGAATGATGAAAGATCAGCAGTAAAATATGAACACATGTGAATAAAACTTAGTAAGGAATATTTTAGAAGACTCAAATTACTACTGAAAACAGCATTAACATCTAGGAACAAAGTCCAAGCTATAAACTAATTTGCTCTTCCTGTACTAACTTTGTTTTGGAGTGATTGACTGGCCACAAAAGGTGTTGGATAGGTTGGACAGGAAAACCAGAAGGATACTTCCTGCTCATTAAATGATTTATAAAAATCATTGCATACCAATATTCCCCATTCTGAAGGAGGTATGGGCCACCTCAAAATTGATTACATGTATAGATCACAATCCTGGGACTGTACACACATCTGCTGACCTCACAATACCCGTAAATAGTGAAAGTTTTGGAACAAGAGGAGAATAAGTCTAAGATGGCTTCCCTGCTTAGTTTAGCAGAAGCATATCGATGTCAAGTGGGAATGGAAATCAAAGCAGAAGTAGATAAAATTCAGGCAGCAGCTGAATGTGCCAAAAAACAATACAAAGAACACAAGGTTAAGGATCAGATGAGAATGCAAGACGTGGAAAATGCATAACTATAGTTGGAACTATAGAAAACTCTTGGAACATCCTCATGTTGTTCAGAATTGAACGCAGGAATGGTTAAGGAGAGGTGAATTTAAACCAACAGACAAAAGGTTAATATTGGTGGCCCAAGATAGTGGAGTACGTACACTTTGGTTTACAAAGTCCATTGAGTATGTGGGAGAAACAGACAAATGTAGATTTTGTAAAACAGAATTGGAAACAGTTGCACATCTTGTTGCTGGTTATGCTGTACCAATGTCAGAAGGACTATGTACTGAAAGTCATAATAAAGTGGCAAGACTGTTGCATTTGGGATTGTGTAAATATTATAATATTGAAGTAGCTGAAAAACACTGGAAGCTTGAGCCACAAACCATCATAGAAAATTATTGTATTACATGGGCGCATCTATTAACAGTTAAAAAAAAATATTTGCGAGAAAACTAAATGTAGTAGTCCATGAAAAGAAGACAAAAGTAGCTTTGAACTTGCTATACCCAGTGACTACAGCGTCTTACAGAGAGAGAGAGAGAGTCATAAAATACCAGGATTTGCCGGCAGAAACAAGGGAATTCGGAAGGAAGATAACCAGACAGTTCCAGTAGTAGTAAAAACAATGGGTCTTATAAAAAAAAAACAGTTTACAATCACACTTGGATATGTTACCAGTACATGTAACTCCATACGAATTACAGGAGTCATTACTGGGCATGTTGGTGCTACAAAGAGCACTTCTGGCTAACATCAGAGATTGAAACAATACTAATTTCATCAACTTGTAATCATACTTTAAATGCGGTCCATTCCCGTCATAGTATTAGAAACCAAAAGACTTGGAGAAATTAAAGAAGAAGCTGTTAAGGGTGACTTAGGGCATTATGCAAGCAAACACAGTTCCATATAAAAGACTGGCTCAAAAATGTAGGCACAGTGCCACAATTATGGCAGGCTAGAATACAGGGTACAACTTACTATACAAAAAAAAAAAAAAAAAAGTCTGGTTCTAAGTGATCCTTAATATTAAGTCCCTAATAGATCCCCCTGAAACAGATCTGTTGTTACTAGGAAATTACCATAATGGATCTTCAAAAGTATAATATACTTTGGAGAAATCTCAGAGACCATTGAAATATGTTTGAAGCCACTTCATTCCAGAACAACTGGAATGTTTCTTGAGCAGATGCTAAACGTAGACTAAGTTATCATTTTTCCAGCAGACAGACTCTCACCTGTATTGGATTTATAGTCTACACTAGTATTCTGTAAGCTTTTCTAAGAATGTGTGTGAAGCATTCAGTCAGGTGTACAGCATACAGTTATATCAATATCTGTTTCTGAGTCATGGAGTTATGTTGTACGGTTCAAAGGAATACTATTTAGTTTTATTATTTATTTTTATTTATTTTACATTTGCTTACTAGGAAAATACGACTGGACACATGTCCTTTTTCATTGGAGACCTGGGGAGTTGAGCTCCAGTAAATAGTATAAACATGTAGATAAGATAAATAATATAACAGTAATTTAATTAGCATGCCAGTTCATCAAAGGATAAGACATAGAAAACAGCATCTAGTGGAAGCAAAAAACAAAAGAACAATTACATATTTGATGGTGCAGTGGGTAGCATTGTTGCCTCACAGCTATAGGTTTTCTAGTTTGATTCTTGGTTGGGGTGCCTTCTGTGTGGAGTCTGCATCTCCTCCCTGTGTTTGTGTGGATTTGCTCTGGTGTCCTGCCATTTGTGGGAGGTTGGCATAATGGTTAAGGTATTTGCCTTACAGACACAAGGTACAGGGTTTGATTTTCTCGGGGGGTAATTGGCTAGACTTAAAATGGCCCATAAGGGCAATTAGCCTAGTACTAATCTATGAACCTATGAACCTATACTAGCATTTGGACAAGATGAAGGCAAGTTACAAAATAGCAGCAATTATGATGTAGTTAGATATAAAGATCTCAGAATTGTCCAGGATGATAGCAAGAACAAAGCCAGTTTTCTGTAAAGTAAGACTTTAGAACCTTTTTAAATTGTGCTAAAGAGCAGTTAGAAGAAATATTGGATGGAAGTTTGTTCCACAGTTTAGAGATAACATTGGAGAAGAGAGAATCACCAGCTAAGTTGTTAGCTTTGGTGGTTTTTAACAAAACTTTATTAAAGCTTAGGGGTCTAATAATGGAATATGGCTGTATTATATTGTTGAGAGCAGGGATTTTATCTGGCTGGTGTAGGATGTTGTGGGCAAAGATAAGTAATCTGTAATGAAGCAGTTGAGGAAGTTCAAGCCACTTAAGTTGTTTAAGTGCATTGATGTGATCTATGTGAGGAATCAGTAACAACTTTGACAATTTTATTGTAGCAGCATTCAAGTTTGATTAGTATTAGGGAGGCATATAAGAGAGTTGACAGGAGGTGTGTATGGGCAGTAGTAGCTTTTGTGGATCTAGTTAGGAACTGCCTGTTTTTGTATAGAAGACCTATTTTCTTGTGAACTTTAATAGTTTGTGCAATATGGAAGCCAGATTTCAGGTTGTCAATTTTGATACCTAACAGTTTGTATGTGTTACTAGTGCAATAATGGTTTTATTTTTGGACTGCAAGTTTAAAGTTAAGTGAGAAGAGGAAGTAGTTTTGTTTTATTGGGGTTTAGAACGAGTTGTGAGTTGGTAAGCCATGTTTCTCCAGATAGGAATGAATGGTTATGGTGTGGAGGTATTTTAGGGAGAAGGCTGCACATATAAGTGTAGAGTCATCTGCATAGTGTATAACAGAGGCATGAGGAGTGGAGTTGTGAAGATGATTGGTAAAGAGGGAGAAGAGTAAAGGTCCAAGAATGAAGCCTTGATGGACCCCTAAGGTAGGTAACTGGTAGGGGAGAAGAGAGTTGGTGTTGCCAAAGAGCAGCCTGCTGATGTCCAGATAGATAGCTTTGAAACCAGGCAATAAAACAGCTAGAAAGATTTAGTGAGGAGAGGATTTCAATCAATTTATGATTTATCATATCAAAGGATTTGGGCAAGTGTAAAAATATGGCAGATACGAATTGGCCTTGATTTCTAAAAGCGTTAACTGTGTTAGTAAAGGTAAGTAGGGCTGTGATGGTACTGTGATAGGGATGAAAACCATGTTGTGCGTTAGAAAGTAATTTGTGGGTGTGAAGGTAGTCCAAGAGTTGAGTATGGATGACTTTCTAGAATTTTAGATAAGGGAGATCGAATGGCAGTCAGTCAATAGTAAGTTCAGTGGAATTGCCTCCTTTATGTAAGAGAATAATGTGGGAAATCTTCCAGGTGACAGGAACTGTACTCTCAGATATGGATTTGTTAATGAGTATTGCTACAAGATAAGCTATTCCTTCAGCGGCAATCTGAAGATATTCAGTGGGGAGGTTATCTGCAGCTAGGATAGTAGGTTTAAGTTTACACAGCAATTTTTTATGGTATCAACAGACACTGGTTGTAATTTAGATTGGTTGGGGTTATTTTGGTCGGTGTTGCTGAGCTTGTGAGCAACAGGAGCAAGGTTACTGGAGGAATTGTAAGAACTGGTAAGGGCTAAGACAGTTTCTGTAAAGTAATAATTTGAGTTGCTATGTTATCAGAGTTGCTGGGGAGTCTGGATTATTGTTTTACTAGGTGAAAATATATTTTTGACTGCAACTCAAAACTTTTGGGGATTACGATGATGATTTTTCTGAATGTTATGGTAGTATTTGATCTTGTCTAGCTTTAGAAGTTTTTTAGCTTTGTTTCAACATTCTAGAAATGTTTTAATAGTTTGGGTTTTAAATTTACAATGTTGTTCCTAGGCCTTGTCCCTTAGATTTAAGAAGGGATCTACACACACTACTCAGCCAAGGGGCATAATTGGCATCAACTCTGATGGTTCTGGGGGGGGAGTGTGGGAGTTTAAAATATCTAAAATAGTGTTAAAGGAGTTGTTAGTGTATTATGTTGTGATTTATTTTTTGAGTTATTCTGTGGATAATAAGATTTTTCTCTTTTGAAGACTGGTTGTATTTTTATGCTTAATTAAAAAATGTACAGTAAGCTACAGCAGATTTGGTGCTCTTAAAGGTGTTTTTTTTCTGTTGGATATTTGCCATTACTTTTTTGCTGTGTAACAATGAATGTAGTATATTTTCAAGTAAACTGGGCATAGAACTGCAAAGGAGGTGCACTTCCCTACAAAAAAAGTGTTTGATTTTCAACCATTTGTACGTTAATATTTTCATTTTTGATATGTATTCCACTAAGTTATGTGAATGTTTTGTTTCCTCATCTGCCTTTTTATTATTTATTATAAATGTACATACAAGTAATACTTCCTCTTTTTTTTTGGGGGGGGGGGGCAGTGAAGTGTTGAAGTTATTTCACTTGCAAAAATGAGTGACATACTCATTGAAGCCTATTGCATGACAGATACAGAGGCATCATACTATTCATGACCTTTGGGGGATAGGTCTATAAAAAAGAAAACCAGCGATAGCTGCCTAAATGACAGTGCCTCTCAGTTGTCTTTCACCTCATTCACCTCAGTGAAGAGGGAATGAATGGGTCATTTGGCTGCAAGGGAACTGAGATTGGCAGGAAGCATGGGAGATAAGGTGACAAATATTTTTAAAAGATAATTTATTAAAATTTAGCAGTAAGACAAATACAATGAGTAGCAAAAGCTTACAGTTTTAAAAGAAAGTAGTTCTTTGATAACAGCCTGTGCCATAATAATTTACTAATCAGTCCTTTATTTCAGATTGAATGTATTCAAAAAAAGCACCACCAGATATGCAAGGGAAAAAGTATATAGAAGATGTTAATTCCAAAAGGCAAAATGTTATGTTTAAGTGCAGTTGAAGCAAACTGAGCACTCATTCCTTCCCAGCTTGTAAAAGCCAAATAGGTAAAAACCAAATGTGATAACTTACTAGCAGGAGAGATCCAACCAATTCATGGTGGTGTCAAATAATTCAAAACAACTTTGTCATATGACTTCAGTAAATCTCTATTAGATATATTGAGTAATTTATGTAATTGGGTTCTGAGAGGAACTAGTAAGTACTTTTAAAATGATAATTTTATTATAACAACCTTCTTACCAATACTAAACAATTACCTTAATCCATACACTTTTTGTTGAGCATAAAGAAGCAAAAAGAGAAAAAGACAAACGGTACTCCTAACAATACTAACTTTAAACTGATTGGGTAAATATTGTCAGTGACAAAACTTCAGTTTTTTTCTTATTTATGATATGTCATCTTTCAATGACACCACCTAGAGAGGGAAATGTTTACCCATGGAAAATGAGGACAGAATTAATTTTCACATTTCTTTGTTTAATCAAAATAAATCAGGCAGAGATGTAATATTTTTAGCATAAATCTGGTCCAAAAAGTCAGGTTTAATGTGCCAGTTTATACCAAAATTAGACCAAGTATTTGAAAACTGAGTATTCCAAACAAATTAACAGAACTATCATCTTGGAAATCTATAATATTCAGGGTCAGGAACTCTGAATCTAGGCAAGAATTTATTAGCTGAAATACAACACAAAAAGTAGCACCAAAACACAAAATTGCTTCACCACAAACGAAAAACAAGAATCCGAGCAGTCAGACAGTTTATTTCTCTAGCGCCTCGGCCACAATCAGCCTTCAAGGAGTAACAACTAATACATTTTACACAGTATATATACACAGTCAGCTACCAATTAATAAACTGAATTTATTAGCTATCAGATTATCTCAGGGTATCTTTGGGTAGACCTTGCCACCACAATAGAAATTTTGACCATGCAAGGTTGAATTTTCTGTACTGAGTCAGTAAATAACAAAGTTTATATATATATATATATATATATATATCAGTAAAAGTAGCCACCAAGAATGGAGAATTATGCATTATCTTGTTTGAGAGTGTGGGAGGCATACACAAAGCACTGGTGAGGGAAGGTTGCAGGTTGCTCATGGAAGTCCACCCTATGAGTTCATCACCAAAGTTCATACATCTCAAGACCCTGGATAACCACATCTAAAAGATAAAGCAGTTGTTTCCTCCTACCACCTCTTCTCATAAGGGTCTCACGAAGATTGGCGTAATTTTGCATAGGGCTTATTTAGAGCCACCCAGTCCATTCAGCCATCATTTGCAAACTCCATTTCTTCCACTCCATTTAAGAGGGGTAGAGCTCCTTCCTCCTCCTTTGAAGGGGAAATGCTTTCTGAATATGATCAAGTAGGATATTACTATGCCTCACAAAACTCTACCCCAGTTGCTTGTGTGTCAGAATCTGTGGATAATCTTTCCCTATATTCTCCAACTGAAGAAATCATTTGAAGACACCATCTCCAGAACTTAAATTTTTTTAAGTGGAAAAGAAAACATGTCAGGTTTACAAAATAGATATTGTGAGCTCCACAACATGGACTCACCTAAGCCTATGGCTAACCCTCCCAGTCTTCAGTGTTTTATAGGATGCCTTCACCACAACATCAGTTTCTCTGACGTCTCGACTTCTGTCTCGAAAGACACTTGATAGCTTCTGTCATGTACCAGACACTCATAAGTTTCTATTTAAGAACCTTGTTGCAGACCCTGCCACTATTTCTTTACATCGAGATTGAAATGGTAAAACTTTTCCACAGGCAGTCCTATCCCTAATGACAAAAATAGTCCTGCATCTGACAGATATGTCAAAAAGAGTTTATGCATCTTCCACTCTGGCCTTTACGGTAATAGATTGCCAAAAACACATAGGTTCATAGGTTGGTACAAGCCTATACAAGCTTAGCTATAACAATTCCCTGGATATTTCGTCCCACAATATTTACTTCCCTGGATTCCTGTCTAGCAAGGAGACTGACATGATCCACGGGGTGAATTTCCTATCTCCCATCCAATCGTCAAGGTGCCTTTTGAAGAGGGCCAAGGAGGTGCTCTGCTTGACATGTATGGGCAGTCTCTGGGTCAGAAACCTATCCCTCCAGCATGTTTTGTTCATTGTGATGACAAGGTTTAGATCCCTGGAGCGTGTGGCTCTGAGGGATTGGGATTTCTTTAAGTGGAGCATGTCCAACAGCTCATGATTTGACATGGCCTTATATGTTAAGCAGAGATTGATTCTGAGTAGATGATATGCCACAGAGTATAGCTGGAGTTTTTTTAGACTGTCAGCATAGGGCATCTGCTTTAGGCCTGTGATTCTTTTAGTGAGGTATTTCTGCGGCCTTTCCAGCTGTTGCAGATGTCTTGAGAGGTACATACCAAACGGGGCATTGTTCTCTGTAATGGGTCTAATAAGTACAGTGGGACAATGACCTCCTTTTTCTGGATGAAAAGCCCTTAGTGATGAGGTGTGCCACATATAAGGATTTCCTGACTGTTGTGACGATGTGGTTATTGAAGGTGAGACCACTGTCCTCCTTTTGTCATTTTTTACATATATGCAACAATCTTTGGATAAATTCCCTAACTCAGAGGTTAAATCCCAGTTGATGGAAATTGTTACCTGTGCAGAGCATTTAATGACTAGGAAAGCGAAGTACAATTGTAATACTGTGGATACTGTGTCCAGAGCTACTGCAGCTGCGACTGGCCTTATCATGCATACAAATGCCAAAGTTAGGCGACAGAACTTTCCAGAACACATGAAGCTTCAGCTTTAAAACTGTTATTTGGAAATTCCTTTGCTGAGGTACTTAAGGTGGAATGGAGATGCAAACAAACATAAGGAGTCAAGCAACTGTTTTGTCTTCATTCTCTAGTGTCAAAGAAATTTTCCGTCCAGTCAAGGCTTTACTTTAATATGACACTAAAAAAGGAAGTAGATCAGTCTAAAGGACTCCCATTTAAAAAAAAATCTGTGACCCCTCCTTGCTAGATTCATGTTGTTAATTTGAAATTACATTTAGTAAATGTCTTTCTTCTGGAAAAAAAAAAAAAAAAAAAGTTTTCCCTGGTATGTGGGGAAGAGCTCCCAACACCTTCTGCTTACATACACCAACTGTGAGATCAAGCAGTAATGGAAATTGTAACTTTGTTAATTACCAGAATTTATGCTTAATGGCACATCAACATACCTCCTTGCCTCTTATGCCCACCCTCTCTCTTCACTCTTGCCTTCCGTTCACAATTGCAGGCAGTCTCTCCCTTTGTTTTCCAATTTGGAATTCAGTAACATGAGAGGAACTAGTAAGTACTTTTAAAATGATAATTTTATTATAACAACCTTCTTACCAATACTAAACAATTACCTTAATCCATACACTTTTTGTTGAGCATAAAGAAGCAAAAGAGAAAAGACAAACGGTACTCCTAACAATACTAACTTTAAACTGATTGGGTAAATATTGTCAGTGACAAAACTTCAGTTTTTTTCTTATTTATGATATGTCATCTTTCAATGACACCACCTAGAGAGGGAAATGTTTACCCATGGAAAATGAGGACAGAATTAATTTTCACATTTCTTTGTTTAATCAAAATAAATCAGGCAGAGATGTAATATTTTTAGCATAAATCTGGTCCAAAAGTCAGGTTTAATGTGCCAGTTTATACCAAAATTAGACCAAGTATTTGAAAACTGAGTATTCCAAACAAATTAACAGAACTATCATCTTGGAAATCTATAATATTCAGGGTCAGGAACTCTGAATCTAGGCAAGAATTTATTAGCTGAAATACAACACAAAAAGTAGCACCAAAACACAAAATTGCTTCACCACAAACGAAAAACAAGAATCCGAGCAGTCAGACAGTTTATTTCTCTAGCGCCTCGCCACAATCAGCCTTCAAGGAGTAACAACTAATACATTTTACACAGTATATATACACAGTCAGCTACCAATTAATAAACTGAATTTATTAGCTATCAGATTATCTCAGGGTATCTTTGGGTAGACCTTGCCACCACAATAGAAATTTTGACCATGCAAGGTTGAATTTTCTGTACTGAGTCAGTAAATAACAAAGTTTATATATATATATATATATATATATATCAGTAAAAGTAGCCACCAAGAATGGAGAATTATGCATTATCTTGTTTGAGAGTGTGGGAGGCATACACAAAGCACTGGTGAGGGAAGGTTGCAGGTTGCTCATGGAAGTCCACCCTATGAGTTCATCACCAAAGTTCATACATCTCAAGACCCTGGATAACCACATCTAAAAGATAAAGCAGTTGTTTCCTCCTACCACCTCTTCTCATAAGGGTCTCACGAAGATTGGCGTAATTTTGCATAGGGCTTATTTAGAGCCACCCAGTCCATTCAGCCATCATTTGCAAACTCCATTTCTTCCACTCCATTTAAGAGGGGTAGAGCTCCTTCCTCCTCCTTTGAAGGGGAAATGCTTTCTGAATATGATCAAGTAGGATATTACTATGCCTCACAAAACTCTACCCCAGTTGCTTGTGTGTCAGAATCTGTGGATAATCTTTCCCTATATTCTCCAACTGAAGAAATCATTTGAAGACACCATCTCCAGAACTTAAATTTTTTTAAGTGGAAAAGAAAACATGTCAGGTTTACAAAATAGATATTGTGAGCTCCACAACATGGACTCACCTAAGCCTATGGCTAACCCTCCCAGTCTTCAGTGTTTTATAGGATGCCTTCACCACAACATCAGTTTCTCTGACGTCTCGACTTCTGTCTCGAAAGACACTTGATAGCTTCTGTCATGTACCAGACACTCATAAGTTTCTATTTAAGAACCTTGTTGCAGACCCTGCCACTATTTCTTTACATCGAGATTGAAATGGTAAAACTTTTCCACAGGCAGTCCTATCCCTAATGACAAAAATAGTCCTGCATCTGACAGATATGTCAAAAGAGTTTATGCATCTTCCACTCTGGCCTTTACGGTAATAGATTGCCAAAAACACATAGGTTCATAGGTTGGTACAAGCCTATACAAGCTTAGCTATAACAATTCCCTGGATATTTCGTCCCACAATATTTACTTCCCTGGATTCCTGTCTAGCAAGGAGACTGACATGATCCACGGGGTGAATTTCCTATCTCCCATCCAATCGTCAAGGTGCCTTTTGAAGAGGGCCAAGGAGGTGCTCTGCTTGACATGTATGGGCAGTCTCTGGGTCAGAAACCTATCCCTCCAGCATGTTTTGTTCATTGTGATGACAAGGTTTAGATCCCTGGAGCGTGTGGCTCTGAGGGATTGGGATTTCTTTAAGTGGAGCATGTCCAACAGCTCATGATTTGACATGGCCTTATATGTTAAGCAGAGATTGATTCTGAGTAGATGATATGCCACAGAGTATAGCTGGAGTTTTTTTTTAGACTGTCAGCATAGGGCATCTGCTTTAGGCCTGTGATTCTTTTAGTGAGGTATTTCTGCGGCCTTTCCAGCTGTTGCAGATGTCTTGAGAGGTACATACCAAACGGGGCATTGTTCTCTGTAATGGGTCTAATAAGTACAGTGGGACAATGACCTCCTTTTTTCTGGATGAAAAGCCCTTAGTGATGAGGTGTGCCACATATAAGGATTTCCTGACTGTTGTGACGATGTGGTTATTGAAGGTGAGACCACTGTCCTCCTTTTGTCATTTTTTACATATATGCAACAATCTTTGGATAAATTCCCTAACTCAGAGGTTAAATCCCAGTTGATGGAAATTGTTACCTGTGCAGAGCATTTAATGACTAGGAAAGCGAAGTACAATTGTAATACTGTGGATACTGTGTCCAGAGCTACTGCAGCTGCGACTGGCCTTATCATGCATACAAATGCCAAAGTTAGGCGACAGAACTTTCCAGAACACATGAAGCTTCAGCTTTAAAACTGTTATTTGGAAATTCCTTTGCTGAGGTACTTAAGGTGGAATGGAGATGCAAACAAACATAAGGAGTCAAGCAACTGTTTTGTCTTCATTCTCTAGTGTCAAAGAAATTTTCCGTCCAGTCCAAGGCTTTACTTTAATATGACACTAAAAAAGGAAGTAGATCAGTCTAAAGGACTCCCATTTAAAAAAAAATCTGTGACCCCTCCTTGCTAGATTCATGTTGTTAATTTGAAATTACATTTAGTAAATGTCTTTCTTCTGGAAAAAAAAAAAAAAAAAAAGTTTTCCCTGGTATGTGGGGAAGAGCTCCCAACACCTTCTGCTTACATACACCAACTGTGAGATCAAGCAGTAATGGGGAAATTGTAACTTTGTTAATTACCAGAATTTATGCTTAATGGCACATCAACATACCTCCTTGCCTCTTATGCCCACCCTCTCTCTTCACTCTTGCCTTCCGTTCACAATTGCAGGCAGTCTCTCCCTTTGTTTTCCAATTTGGAATTCAGTAACATGAGACTCTTGGGTGGCAAGTATCATTCAACATGATTATATGTTTAAGCGAGCATCCTCTTCCATTCAGTCTGGAATTCCTCAACTTTAAAGAAACCATATTCCTCCTCTGTCAAGAATTACTTCAGGACTTTTAACTCATAGGTAAGTAATGTCCCTTCACAGCAAGGAAAAGCCTTGTACTCCAGGCTGTTTCTGGTTCCCAGAAAAGGAGGCACTTGGAGTACAATTTTAGATCTTTCCAAGCAACATCTTTCTTCTAAAATTCAAAATGCTGACCTTACAATTCCTCTTCCCCGCTTGTCATTTAGTGCTTTCCTTGTCACTCTAGGTCTTAAAGATGCCTACTTAAACATTCACATCTACCCTTATGTGGACAAATGCCTAGCTCACCATCTTCAAGCCTAGACATACTAACATTCCTTCATTTCACAATGCATCTTGTTAGGAACCTGGGCTTCAAATTGAATCTGAAGAAATCATTCTTGGTCCCCTTTCCTAGGATAGTCTTAATTATGTTGCTTCCTGTACATGTGTCGGACAGCCTTTCTTCCATCAGAGAAAATGCTTTTTTACCATTATTTTGTAAATCTGTCCCAACACAAAATGTGCACAGCAAGGAAATTTCTGAGGATTCTCTGTCGTATGGCTTTGTATCTTCATGGTTCCCCTTGCCAGACTCCACATGAGGAAGATTCAGTGGTTTCTCAAATCTCATCTTTTACATCCTTTCCTTTCCAATTCCTGTGCTTTGCTTTGTAAAGAAAGAACTCTGCTGGTGGACCAGTCAAGTCCTTTTAAATCCAGAATTCCTCTTTTCTCCTCCCATTCCCCAGTCTGTCACTACAGATGTCTCAGACTTCATCTGGGGGAGTGGTGTATCTAGGAGTCGAGATCCAGGGGGATATGAGAGTCACATTCCAGATGCAAACATGCAAATTTCAGAGATGATGGCCCTGATAAATGCTCTGAAAGCACTATGTTAACTTTATTGACTTTGGATACTGAACCTTTGTTATTGGTAACGGACAGCACCAAAGTGATGTGGTATATAAACAAATTGGGGGGGGAGCAAGAACTTACTGCCTTTGAATGCTAGCCATGATTGTCTGGGAATTAATAGTTAAGCACAGTTTAACTCCACAGGCAACATAGATTCCGTCAGAGCAGAACACAGTTACAGACTCTCTGAGCAAATCCAGGATAGACGGTCATGACTGGATGCCACACCCAGAGGTCATACACGTTGTTCACTTTCCAGGTTCGACTATCCCAGCTTTGGGGTCATTCCTCCTGCTCAAGGTGTCTACTGTCAACAGTTTATCCCTGGTCTTGAAGTCGGAGGAGCATAGCCCCCATAACCCCCCCCCTCCTGGTTCTGGCATGTATTGAGTTTCTGTGGATCCTGGGATTGTCTGCTCTGGGCAGCCAGCTTCTGCCTCCACTTTTGATGTCATGGAGATAATGTTTTCCATTAAGGATATGGGTCAGTCTGCCACAGCCAGTGTCCCCTTCCCATTCTCATCTGTGCCTGAGACCAGCTTCCAGCCCACACTGGTTGGCCCTTCAATCCTCCTCCCCCTTGTTGGGGTCCCTACCTCTTCCCCTTCAGATTCTGTACAATGAGAAGCATCCAGCAAAACATGGTGCAAGAGGAGGCACCTCTACCAAGGAGATCCTCACTGAGGATACTGACCTTGAGGAAGGAGAAGGCTCTCTTAAGTCATTGTGTGATGATGAACTCCTTTGACTATCTTTTGGAGCTTCTTTGCCAACGTGCGAGCTGGACCACCGAAGCCCCTTTTCCAGAAGAGTCAGTATTTTTGGAGGCCTTTGGTGTGGTCGATGCATGCCCTGGATGGTTCCTTTTCTGGATGCCCTTGGTCTGGTGTCACGGAGGGCGTTAAAGGAACCCAGTATGGTGGAGCTGAACCCCAAGAAGCCAGACAACATTATCACACCACCCAAGGATTTGCCTCACTAGCGTGAGGACCCATCCATGAATGCAATCATGGTGGTGGCCGCCTCAAAGAAGGACATCTCTGAGGAGAGTTCCTTGCTCCATCCCTCAAATAAGAATCGTGGGCTTTGGACTGGCTAGGGAAGTGTTGTGCCTCAGTGACGTCAACTTAAGGGCACTTAAGCTATCTTTCCCTAGTTCTTTCTAGTATCTTTCTCCAGTTGCTGAAGTGTCTAGGAATATTAATATTCAGGAGTCTCCAGAGATTTAGAAGCCTTTCTAGACTCAGTTGTCCACTCTCCATTCAATTGCCAATGTCTCCATGAGGCTCATCTCTAATGTAGCTGATGGAGCATCCCAAGCAGCTGGCACTGGCATTGCTGTGCATCACCATACTTGAATGCAGTTGGTCAGTTTCACAGAGTGTTTCAAAGCATCCTTTATTAATGCTCCATTCAATGGCTTCTCTTTATATAGGGCAAAGGTTAAAGACATCTTATGAGGTGGGAAAGATGGGAAGACACTGCTTGCCATTGGAATATGCTTTGCTACCACTTCAGTGAACCTTCTTATGGAATCAGAAGGGGGAAAAATGTCTTTTTTTTTTTTTTAATTAAATCACAGCAGTCTTTCCAGGATGCTCTTTCTGATGGTTCTCACCCAACTAGGGTGGACCACAATGGACACCACCCTCAGGGCAGGAGTGATACACAGAACAGGAACTTTCACAGAGCTTTCTCTGGAGTGCTTTTCCAGCAGTCCTGAGAGGTCGCCTTGCTGTCCTGCTCTGGAGGTAGTCAGGGATCACTTGGTTGTTCACCCAAAAGCTTGGGAGGCCATCAACTTAGACTTGTGGGTGTTAAGATTAATATCCAAAGGCTGTACCATTCCATTTTTTCGAAATACCAAATTTCAGTCACAAACATCTCCCAGACATTCCACCCCATCATTAACAGCAGGAAGTGCTAGAGGTTCAGAAGGTTCTGGCAAATTGAATCATCTAAGAGGTTCTACCAGACTAACAATGATCTAGGGTCTATTGGTGCCGAAAAAAACAAGGAGCTCATGCCTGTTTTGGATTTGAGCAAATTGAATCACTTCGTAAAACAGACCAGATTACAGATGGGCACAGTGCACTCCATTCAACCTCTGCTGAGGAAGGACGGTTGGAAGTATTCAGTAGACCTCAAGGATGACTACCATCATATCAAGATAGAGGCAATCCAGGAGATTCCTGTGATTCTGACTGGTGGCTAATAATTATCAATTCAGAGTCCTGACATTTGATCTCACCTCTGCCCTCTGAGTGTTTACCAAGTGTATGGCAGTGCTGGCAGCCTGTCTCTGGCTGCAGGGATTTCAGGTCTTTCCTTACCTGGATGATAGGCTCCTCACTGCCCCCCACAAGAGTGTCTCTAATTACAGCCAGGGGTAGCTTGCTCCAGTTGTGTATCCATCTGAGGATAACTGTCAGATCTGATGATATCCATTTCATTCTTCCTCATCACTGGGTCCTTGGATCCAATATCGGATCCAAACTGGCCATTCCAAAAGACAGATGCTACTAATCTCGATCTCCTCCCACTCCCAAAATGCCCTGCATCTCCTCTAATTCTTCAGATCTCGTTTACTGCCTTCCTGGCTAGATGTGATTGTGCTGGTCTTGAGCTTCTTCTCCAGATAAGTGTTGCTTTCAGTGATTATTAGCTGTCCTTTGTCTTTATTTCTTATAACTTTTTTCTATACGTCCCCTCCCATTCTTAGTGATCCTTGGCATTAGGGCTGTGTTTTTCTGCCTTCCCACAATTTTTCACTCCTGTACAGCCATTGGCCTACATCCCTTTCCTCCATTGCTGTTTCTTCACTTTTATCTATTTAAAAAAAAAAAACTTTCCCAGTATCTTTAATTTGTTGAATGTTGTTCTTTTGGTGGTTACAGTTGTGTAGTGTGGTTTCTTACTGTCTCGCTGTGTGCTCTTGTGTGTGCACTCTATGGTAGACAAACCCACCAGATTTAAACGGTGCGTCTCTTGTGGGCACAAATTCCTGCATTCTGACTCACATGACAAATGCATATATTCTTTGGGTGCTGCTCATTTGGAACAAGAATCTGAAGTGTGTGTGGCTTTTAACTCCCGCGCTTTAGCGGATTGCCGCAATAAGTTAATATTGAAAGGACTTTTACCCTCATCTGATCAAGAATCTGCCAAGCCTGGAGTCTCAAAGGTCCAAAGAAATGGGCCCCTCCTGCCTTCTCTGGGACTTCTACTCCAGTTCCTGAGAAAAGGAAAAAATTGGCGAATCTGCTACCATGGGGGATCCAAGGAAGATCAGGTGTCTTTTGGATCAGAGGAGTTTCTATGAGCCGGCATTTTCTTTAGATGTCACACCTTCTCGGATCCAACCTGTTTTGGATCCGATAACTACAGCTTCTAGATTGTCTTTAGATTCAACTGAGGTTGTTTTCATTCGGGATTCACCTTCTCTAAACAGGTCGTCTTTAGATCCGTGGTCTTGGATCCATATGCCAAGACAAGAAAAACCAGCATCCCATGTGAGGTCTTTCCACTCTTCGGTCTCTTCTAGGTCCTCTAGACTCCCATGCTCCGACATGGACAGGATGATGCAGAGCTTGCCCAAGGCTCAGGTTGGGATAGGGATTTTACCGTCTCTGTCTCATCTTGGATCCGTGAGTGCCCTGTCACCATTTTCTTGTGACTCCTTTTCCAATCCAACATTCCCCTTTAGAACCCAAAGATCCGGATACCCTGAGAGAGACATCATCAAAGCCAAGGATAATGCTTTCTTTGCCTCCAGCAGTGTCCCCTACCAGCTCGGCTTAGATACTGTCAGATCAGAGTGGGTCCCAGCCCCGCGACATCAGTGCCGGTTCTGTGGGGGTGGATTTGGCTCTGACATGGTTGGAGCTGTCTCTCCATCTTGGGGCTTTGGCTCTCAACATTTCAGGCCCAGTGTTGTCTGTGGGCAGTGAATCCAGAGTAGTGTCTTCCTTTTATCCTTCTGCTTTGACTTTGAGAAGATAGGAAGAATAATCTCCAGATTTGTTGCTTTCCAGATGACCGGGAAGGGCATTTTCTAAGCCTAGTGCTGCATCTCCTCTTCCTCCAGAACCTATGCAGTCTTCATCTGGTCCGAGCCTTGTTTCCAGCTGTCCTGTCTATAGTTAGCCTAACCAGGAAGTCTTCCACCACCCCCCCCCCCCATGTTGGGGCCCCTTCCTGTTCCAAGTCCTCCCATGAGGTTCCCATGGAGGAAGTGCTTCAAAAGAGGACATGGAAGAGGAAGCACATAGATTCCCCTTTGGAGCTTTTGACTGAGTACACCAGTGTGTTGTTGAGTTGGCATTGCCTAAAAAGGCACTTTGGGGGTGCACAAGGTTTTAGCCAGTATTATAAAACCTAAGTGGTCAGCTGCAGACTGTCCCTGGCAAGGCAACATAGTCTGTATACCATGTCCTCCCAGGCAGACAAATATTGTATCCCCTTGGAGTGGTACCAAAACCTAAGTCATTTATTAAAGTCAATTATCTTCTGTTGGTACTGTGGCATCATTGTTGGATACGGTGGAATGCTGCTCAGTACTAGGCTCATAACGTCCTGAGATGCACAGTCAGGTAGCGCTATCATATATCTCTTATATAGTCTAGAGAGAAGTGTCTCTCGTCATTTACACCCTCATTGACCGTAGTGGAGTCATACTGGTACTTCTGATGCAGTGCCTTTAGTGCATGTGTTATCTGGTGCATCTTAGCAACTCATAGGCCTCTGAGGTTTTGGAAGTTTACATTTTCAAACCTGAGCTTATCTGGGTCTGTGTGTCTGGCCCATATTCTGTTTAGTGGGTGTACTGTGTGTGTGTTATTGACAACCTCTTTGATGATGTGTTGGTAAGTGAGAGCCTTGCCTCCAGTGACATTATGTAAGTGATCCTCATACGATACCATGAGAGTCCCACACCAAGTCTGCTTCAGTGTACCAGAGTTCAAAATATATCCTTCACCAGTTAAGTATTTATTCATGCCTTTGCAACAGACAAACACTGGCTAGATGCTATCCTGCAAGCTACTTTGCAGTGTTGATTCTTAATTTGAGTAATATTCACTGATACCTGGTATCAATAAAAACAGTTTTTCTACCAACATCTGTTCCAAAAAGGACTGCACACTGATAAACAACTTAACGTCCGCTCTTACAGTATTAGAGCAGAAACTGAAAAAAAAAAAAAGGGAGTGCCATTGAAACAGTTTTTTGAGTAAAAATGTGGTTACTGTCCAGTAAGTACATTGCTTGGATGCTAGCAAAGAAGAAATTTAGAGAACCTGAAAGAAAATCAATCAGAAAAGGTGAACAGTGTCTGAGAAGGACTCTGCAGCTGTTCAGCAGAAAGCAGTTCAGGCTTCAGCTTTGGTTCAAGAGATGGCTTCCAGTGATTTAGAAGAAAAATAAATCAAATGTACTCGGAGGTAATTAAAATAAATGAAACACTGAAAGAATACATCAACTCAAGTAACAGAAGAAGCTTTAAGTAGCTGTTCAGATGAACTGATAGAACTGTGTAAATGAGAGGTTAAATTGAAGAAAAAAGCTGGCTGAGTTTGAGCCTTGTCAAGAAGAGCTTTTTTGAAAAATAGCAATTAGAGGACAGAGCACACAGAGAAAACCTTAGATTTTCTACTGTACATGGGGAAACTAGAAGGGAATAAACTGTATTAATTTTATGAAAGTAGAAATACGCAACTGGACTGGTGTTTAACTGCACGATTCATTAATTGAAAGGGCAAATTGAGTGCATGCTCCAAACCTGGCCTTGGGAAAAGAGCCAACACCCATATTGATAAAGATGCAATCATTTAATTATTTGTTTATTGATATTTGTTTACCGCGAAATAATGCATATTCATTGAATACATAGCATAGTAGTCAGTATAATAAAATTTGTATTGATATTAGCAGACATTAGTATCCAAGCATTGTATTGAGAATTTGCAGATAGAGTGGTGTTTAAGATAGGTAGCAGTAATTTAAGAAATACTTGAGTGAAGTACTAGAGAGGATAAACAAGTGTTACTAGAGAAGTAGTGATGGAATAGTAATTTGGTTGTGCTAAATAAACATTAAGTATACCAACTTAACTACTGCAAAAAAAGGAGATAAACAGGTTAAGTGATTTAGTGCTTTAAAGGGAGGTATAAGAAGGTGAAGAATAATGTTATATCATACCACCCGAAAAAGTTGATTCTAACAAAACTGTGACAGAAGGGAAAAGTATTAAAAACTTGAGAGTGTTTGCAGAAAATGATTTATTCACTGTACACCAGGCAGAAGAGAAGCAAATTCATCCCTGCAATCAGGGAACATCGAGAGGAAGGTTTGAGATTCTAACTACATTATCCAGATGTCATCAGAGTTTTTTTCCTGGAGGATCAAATACATTTTTGATGTAGAACAGTATAAGGAGGACATAAAGTTTATCTGACAAAAAGTGAGCTAGCCAGCAGAAGAGGACTCTTGTTTTTCATTTTTCTGACAGTAAAGTTCATAGAGAGACTTTGCTAGAGAGAGACCTTTTCCAGTGCTCCAAAGGAAGATGCTTGAGAGAGAGAAAAATGCAGAGAAATTTTCTAGAAGAATCAAAGGTACCTCTGAATTGAAGCAGATTCTGGTGTTGGGAGATGGGGGATGAAGAGGAAGGCGATAAGCAACCCTGAAATTAGTGAATAAGTGGGAGACTATAAAGGATCATCCATATTTGTCAAATATGGCTTCGCAAGAAAAAGTGGCTGAAAAAATGGACTTTTGTTGACTTTGTTAAACTTGAGAGGAATTTAAAGTTTGTACCTTACTTTGTCATTAATGTTTAGAAGAACACTAAAAGGGGAAAAACAGTAACTATAAGTACAACGATTTTATTCTTATTAGAATTTGTATAAAACATTTCATGATATAAACAGCATGTTATATGTAGTAAATAAATTTTGTGTGGTGTGTAGTCAAGGGTAATTTAAATGTGGGGAAGTCTTTTCAGTGACTGTTGTATGTGTTAAAGCTATTAAAGTAAACAGGTGCTTATTTCATTGTAAAAAATGTAGGCTGTATAGTACAAGAAGGAAAAGGCTGGACAAAAGCAAGTTTTTAATATTAACTCATTCAAGGCCGGTCCGAATATTTATTATTTATTTATTTAACATTTGTTTGCCAGGATAGTCTGACTGGACAACAAGTATCTGTTTTCAGTGGAGTCATGGGGAGGAAAACTCCATAAGTTTACAGAGAAAAGCAAAATTTACGAGAGAGACATTACAGAGTAGTAGCATACAGATTGTAGACTTTACAGCCGTTGGTATATACAGTAAGAGGATATTCCCTCTTTTGGTTGAAAGTACAAGTGTACAGAATATACAGTGAGAGTAGAGAAGAACCTGGTAGAGCATTGCAAGATATTTCACTATTGAATAAGAGTATATAAATGGTTAAGTTTTCCATATATACAGTCAAGCAAATATACATGCAAGAGTATACATACATATATATGCATACACATACATACACACACACACACTATATATATATATATATATATATATATATATGTACACACACACATGCATGCATATACACACACTTGTATATAGGTTATTGCTCACACATGGAAAGGTATAGTTAAATATTGTTTGTGTTGTCCAGGACAGATGGGGTGTAGAAATAGCAAGTGGACAAGGCTTCAGGGGGTCAGTTACAGGTACATAGATGGTTGGTGAAGAGGTATGTTTTAAGTAGGCTTGTGTATGGAGTTTTGTAGTCTGAGGTCAGGAGGGAAGGTTGTTCCATATTTTTGCTATTTCATGGGCAAATAGTGATTCCCCAGAGTTGTTTTTGCATGTGTTGGTTTCAATTAAGGCTTTGTTGGAGGACCGAAGTTGTCTATTTGAATTGTAGAAGTTCAGCATGGCAGTCAGGTCAGGGGTTTTCTCGGGATAGTACAAACTTAGACGAGCTAGGCTGAGTTGATGGTACCTTAATAGGTTTGGAAATTCAAGCCAGTGCAAGGCTTTTTGGGAAAGGCAGTGGTGGGATCGTGGTTTGGCATTGGTAGCGAATCTAGCAATTTTGTTGTAGCAGATGGAAAGTTTTTTCAGGTCAGTTTTGTAAAGACTAGTTAGTATTGGGGATGCATAAAGTAGAGTAGATAGGAGGTGGGTCCTGGCTATTGCAATTCGAGATTCGGTGGTTAGATACATTTTACAGTGATAGAGGGAACCTAGCTTTTTGTGCACTTTAGTGGTGGTTGTTGATATGTGCTTTGTGAATTTGAGTTGCTCGTCAGTTTTAACTCCTAGGAGTTTAGCCTCATTGACAGGGGTGATTTGGGTTTTGCTGGTGGAGAGTATAGACAAGTTAAGGTTCCTCGTTTTAGTAGAGTTGGAATAGCATTAGTTGTGTTTTCTTGGGATTTAGTTTGAGTTGAGTTGTTAAGTCAGTTCTCCATTTCAGAGAAGGCTTCTTGCGCTATTTGTTGAAGAAGTTGGATGTTGGGCGCAGAGCATATGAGTGTTGTGTCGTCAGCGTATTGGACTATGTCTGCTTTAGAGGTAGCTGAGTGGAATTGGTTTGTGAAGATATTAAAAAGAAGGGGTCCTAAGATTGATACTTGCGGCATGCCTAAGGAGGTTGTGAATGGGAGGGGGATAGAGAGTCATGACATTTGATGGATTGTTAGCGGTTATCTAAATAGCTTTTAAACCAGAGGAGGGTGGGGTTGTTAAGGCTGAGGTCAGAGAGACAAGATAGTAGTTTATTATGCGAGACTGTGTCGAATGCCTTGGATAAATCTAGGAAAGTAGCTGAGACAAATTTACCTAGATTCCTGTGGGAGTTTATAGTGTTGGTGAATTTGAGTAGGGCAGTGGTGGTGCTGTGGGATGGTTGAAATTCGTGTTGGGTTGAGGAGGGAAGGTTGTTGGTGAGGATATAGGAGAGGAACTGGTGATGAATACATCTTTCTAAGATCTTAGAGAGGAGTGAGAGAATTGCAGTTGGTCGATAGTTGGAAAGTTCTAGGGAGGGCCAACTTTGTATAGTAGTATGATATATGAGGTTTTCCACAGGACTGGAATGGTGTGTTCGGTGATGGATCTATTTATTAGAGGTGAGATGGGATGGGCTATAGCTGTGGACGCAATTTGGAGGTATTAGGCAGGAAGGTTATTGGCTGCAAGGGTATACTGGTCAATGTTTTTGTGTCTGCTGCCGTCACCTGTAGTCTGACGTCAGGTTGTCAGTGCTATAGAGTAAGGCAGCCAACATCATTACATCAGTCTTTCTTGCCGTGGAGCCCATAGCAGAAGCAGTTAGAACGAGTGGCGGTCGTTCGCTATCAGAAGTTGAATTTCAGCTGAAAGCGTCTAAAGCTAAGTATCCCATTGAGGATCCTTTTTTCTTGCACTAATAGATGTCCGAAAAAGTTAACAATTGTCTCACCTGTGGAAAGCAGATCCCACACTGAGACTTCCATTCTTACTGTGTTGCTTGTTTAGGCCCAGACCACGATGTGTCCCATTGGTGGTTCTGTGCTGTCTTTCATGCGAGAACCATTCGCTCTAGAGCTGTTTTTGTAGACAGTTATTTTCGTGTTCTGTCTTCACATTCCAATATGGTGTCCATCAGCCAACAATCTGTGGACATGCTGAAAAAAACGTAGAGATAAAGATAGAGACAGACAACACCAGGCTATGCCTTCTGACGCCACTACCACTAAGCAGGTCGTCAGTTCTCCAGAATTCAATGAGGTGCTTTCACAGTCCCTGATGCCCAATTTGTTATCTACGCAGACCTTTACCAAGGCCCTTTCGGAGTCCGGTATGCTGCAGAAATCTTTTTAGTCTTCTGAGCCTTTGGCTGTCTCTGCCTCAGCTGAGTCCAGAGCAGTGACGCAGGCACCGGATTCCAAGGAGGCCTTTCGCACTACTTAATCTAGACAAAAAACGTCTTCGCATCCGACCACCATTTCTCTTAGACATATGGATTCTCTCAGGCCTAGAAGCCAGGCCACTCCTAGGAAATCTGCTTCTAGCCACCATCTTGCTACTGCTTCACCACCCCAAGCACAAATGCTTAAAATGGCGGAGGATGTCATCTCCCTTATCTGGGGTAATCAGGCCACAACCTATAAAAGAAAAGCACTCTTCTCCAGAAATTATGACAGAACAGGATTCTGAGGAATCTAACTATTCAGTTTTTGAAGAGGAACGGCATCCCTTACCTGCTTATGAGGATTCAGATGCAGAGGAAATCCATCCCTTATGCCTCCTCTCCAGAGGACCTTTCATTTGGGGAAACCCTTCACTCCCTCAGGGAACATTTACAGTAGGAATCTCAGGACATCCCATAATCTAAGAAAAGACTTAGAGAGTTTCTGGACCTGCCCCACCACAGACCCCTGGCCATCCCACCTATTTTAGAAGTGATGGATGATGTTTTCCATGAATCCAACTTAGCCCCTGACGCCCTCCCCTCCTGCTCCCAGTAAACCTGACAGGTACTACAGAGTACTGGATTCTCACAAATACCTGTACCGAAATCCTGCTGCAGACCCAGAGGTCATTACACAGGGACCTAAAGGAGCTAAGACTAGTCCTGCCAAGAATCCTCTTCCTTCTGACAAGGACTCCAGACAGATGGGGTAAAAAAGTATACACCTCTGCAACCTTAGCTGTCAGAGCACTCAGTTGTCAGTTCCATATGTTAAAATATCAGCAACACACTTTGGAACTATTAAAAACAGAAGATTGCTACCTTTCCTTACTGTGCCAATTTAAAAGAGTTAGCAGATTTACTGCACTCTGCTTGTCAAGTGGCCAAGCACTCATTGCAATGTGGATATGACCCCCTAGAAGCCTCTAGCAGGGCAGCAGTGACAGGATCAGTTAATAGGAGACATGCATGGCTGAAGGAAGAACCTCTCCCTGATCATGTCAAGTCTGAACTTATTGATGCATCCCTAGATAAGGAACGCTTGTTTGGGGAAAAAGCTGAAGAGTTGCTTAAAAAGAAGGAAGACAAAGCAAAATCTTTGCAAATAGTAAAAGATTGCTTTCAGGTTCAACCTCCCAGATTCAGCAGGAACTTTTCCTCTAAGCACTGGGCCTTCCCTGCACCTAGCAGATAGGGCCAAGGTCTGCCCTGCAGGGACAGACCATCCAGGCCCCTATCCCAGGGCCAGCAGAGAAGCAAACAGTGGACCACTTCTGTCTGTAAGGCAGGGAGTTCTAAACCAACCTTCTATGGCAAACGCTCACAATGACCCCCCCCCTGCCCCCTTCACTCATCAAAAACTAGGAGGAAGGCTCTCCCTCTTCAAAGACAGTTGGCGTTCTGTAACAAAGGACCAGTGGGTCTGAAAGATCAATTTTCAGGGATATAAATTCTCTTTCAGCAAACTCCCAATTCCAAGAAGGTACCCAGACTTGCCTCCAAATCAGTAGGAAAAGGCATTGAAACTGGTCCAAACTGTCATATCCCAGGGGGCAGTAGAACCTGTGCCCTCAGATCAAACAGGGAAAGGCATTTATTCCAGACAATTCCTTGTTCCCAGAAAAGAGGGCACTTGGTGCTCCACCCTGGATCTATCCATTCTGAACACCTCCTTGGTGGTCCCCAAATTCAGAATGCTAACTTTGCAGCAGCTGCTGCCTTTGCTAACAAAAAATGCCTGGCTAGTGACCCTAGACCTAAAAGATGCCTACCTCCACATCAGGGAATCGTGCAAGAAATTTCTGCGCTTCAGAGCAGGCTCACAACACTTTCAGCTCTCTGCGCTGCCCTTTGGCTTATCTACTGCTCCCAGAGTATTCACCAAATGCTTGGCCCCAGCCATAGCATTCTGCAGACAGAGAAGTATACAGATTTACCCTTACCTGGACGACTGCCTCATTCAGGCAGATTGCAGATAAAAGCTGCTCCAGGACCTTCTCTTTGTCAAATCCCTCCTAACTTCCCTAAGGTTCACCATCAGCGAGAAGAAATCAAAGCAAAACCCCACCAGGAAGATCTTTTTCATGGGAGCTGTGCTAGACACAATATCCCAAATGGCCTTCCTATCCCCAGAAAATCAGAGCTTCCTGCCTCTCTACTTTATCCAGCTGGCTTTCAGAAGAAACCTCACTGCAAGGAAGTTCCTGCAAGCCCTGGGATACATGGCATCTTGCATCTTTCTCATTCCTCTGGCCAGGCTTCACATGAGAAAACTTCAGTGGTATTTAAAGAACCTTTGGTGCCAGCACTCTCAGTCCCTAAAGACCTGTCTTCCTCTAATCCCATGTATAAGGGCCGAGTTTCTCTGGTGGGCTGAGGCCTGTGCCAGGAACAAGGGTCTTCCCTTCATCCTCTTCCCTTCCGGCCAGACCATCACCATCGACTCCTCAGCCACTGCTTGGAGTGCTCATCTAGCAGACAAGTGCACCCAAGGTCTGTGGGATGCCCAGCAACTTCACTTGCATATCCGTCAGAAAGAAATGATGGCACTACTCTGACATCTTTCAAACCCCATCTCAGACCTGGGGTTCTCCTTATAAAAACAAACACCACAGTAATGTGGTTTATCAATAAATGGGGAGGGGTGGCAATCCTACCCCCTGTGCAGGTTAGCCATGAGCCTCTGGCTTACAGCCACCTCCATGGGTCTACACCTAATTGCCCAATAACTATCAGGGGTCAACAACACCCTGGCAGACCACCTAAGCAGAAACTTATTGGAACCCCATGAATGGCAGCTCCACAGGGAAAGCTTTCTGCAAATCACTCAGGTGTTGAAGACTCCAGAAGTGGATCTCTCTGCCTCGCACCTCAACCACCAGCTGCAAAAGTTCTATGCCAGGGAGTATCACCTCCTAGCATGGAAGGTGGATGCCTTGACCTTCCCCTGGAACTCCCTCTTTGTGTACGAGTTCCCTCCTCTGCCCCTTATTCCCAAGGTACTGATCAAAATAATGGAGGAGAGACCAAATGCCATCCTCATTACTCCAGATTGGCCCAGACAGGATTTGTACCCGTTACTGAGCAGCCTGACCGTACAGCCCCCCCAAGCAGCTTCCCCTGATCTTAGACCTCTTGACCCAGGTAAGGGGGAAGATACTACACCCAGACTTACAGACTCTCAATCTTTCAGCATGGCTTATACCTTAAAAGCTAACAAGAAAGTCCCTGTTAAGCAGACAAGTCCTAGACATCATCACAGAGGCCAGAAGGCCCAGCACCAGAAAATCATATGCAGGGAAATTGAAATGATTCTGCTCCTGGAACCAGTCCAAAGGGGCCAGTACCTCCCATCCTTCCATCCCTCTTATCTTGGATTGCCTAGCCGAGTTGCTCAATAGTGGCCTCTCTTTCTCCTCTATTAAAATCCATGCCTCAGCCATTTCTGCCCATTACGATTCAGACCCACCCCTCTTCTCTCATCCTTTGATTAAGCAATTCCACAGAGGGGCTTCTAATATCAGACCTCCCAGAAGGCCTCCCACGCCACCCTGGGACCTGAATTATGTTCTAGAAAAACTAAGCTTACCTCCTTTCGAACCTGCTGCTTCTACAGAATTGAAATATCTCTCCTGGAAGACTGTCTTCCTACTAGCTATCACCTCAGCCAGAAGGGTATCAGAATTTCAGGCTGTCATGGCTGTTGAGCCTGTCATCATTTTCCATGCAGATAGGGTCTCCATGAGGGCCAACCCCTCCTTTATGCCTAAGGTGGTATCTGATGTGACCCTCAACCAAGCCCTTCATCATTTTCCATGCAGACAGGGTCTTCCTGAGTACCAGCCCCTCCTTTATGCCTAAGTTGGTATCTGATGTGACCCTCAACCAGGCCATACACCTACCCACCTTCTTTCCCAAACCTCAAAACAAGGGGGAAAGAATTCTGCACTAGCTAGACATGCACAGACAACTCCGATACTGTCTGGACCGTACTAATCCATTCAGAAAAACAGGCCAACTACTTCTCAGCTTTTCCCCTGGGGCAGAGGGGTAGTCCATTTCCAAACAAACCATTTCCAAATGGATGTCACACTGTATCCATTTCTGCTACAGACTTCATGGGAACCCCCCCCCAAGTCTATCTGTACCCATTCCACTAGGATAGCCTCCACTTCCTCAGAGGAGTCCCCACCAGAGACATCTTGGAAGCTGACATCTGGACCTCTGTCCATACCTTTACAAAGCATTACCACCTACCTCTTTTTTCTAAGTCTAGGGCAGGATTTGCCTCTGCAGTACCTGCTGACCCATACTTAGGACTCTAACCTGTCCTTCTACCCCTCTCCTCAGCTTTGGGAATCCTCCCACCAGTGATGACTGCAACAGTGAAAACACGAAGAACGTAGTACAGTTGTGTACACTTACCATAAATGTAGATGCTCGAGTGTATTCACTGTTGCAGTCCTTGTTTTCCCTCCCTCCATCCCCCATATAACATCTTCCCCTGGGGGGACATAAACTTCCCACGGTGGCTTTTAGCCACCAGGACCACTTTTCCTTATTTCCTTGTGCTTCTGATGGGCTAGAGCAAGAAAAACTGATGTAATGACGTCGGGTGCCTTGCTTTATAGCACTGATGATGTGACGTCATACTACAGGCAGCCGACGCAAAAAAATATATATAAAATATTGACTCTGGTGTCCAGGCCAGCCAAGGGCTTCCCCAGCAGGGATAACCCACAGGTGATGACTGCAACAGTGCATACACTTGAACATCTACATTTATGGTAAATGTACACAACTGTACTTTCCTGATGGTGTCCCATCATTTTTTAGGTCTGACTTCTTTAACTAAGTGACTTTCCAGCTAATAATAGGCAGTATTAGAAAGGGCAGAGAATAACAAACACTAAGATTGTTAACGTAAGCTGTCTCACTGTAGAGAAATTAGTCACCTTTTACCACTTATTACCCATATTTTCATATTTATGTTCCTATTTTCGTACCCAAGACTCCTATATGCTATTAAGGGATATTGTGTGAAATGATGGGATGGGAGAGAAAAAAATTCATTGTTAATGTCCATTTTTATCACAGTATATTGATGATATTGCAAGTATTTCTGCTGGTAACTATGACATTAAGCAATATTTCCATATGTACGTAATATTTCAAAAAATAAGTGACTTATAAACTTTTGCATAATATCAGGTGAAACCATAGATATTGTTGAAGTAATCTGTCACTGATATTCATACTGTAAGTTGCACATTTTGACATATATTTAGTGTTTGTTTCTAATTATACAATCAAGCAAATATATTCATATTTCTGTAACTATCTCAAACATGCATCCAGAGAGGAATGTCTTGCTGTCTTGTCAAAGCTTATGCCTGATTAACAAAAGTGTTCTAACAATATATGTGTAGGTTGTATAGTTTACAAGGTATGACAGTTTATGAAAGTTTAGCTAAAATGTAACGCTGGGTTTGTGTGCATTATAATAAATTATAGTATTTATGGAAAGACTATGAATGCTCTGACATTTCTTGCTGTAAAAGATACTTCTTGCTGATATTGCTGTTTGTGCAGTTTTAATAGTTTTTATTCACAAAATACTTACATTTGTTTATTTTATGCTTTTAAGTTGATTTTTCAGAAAATGCTTTGGAATACAAGGATGTGTCTAGGCTGCTAAAGGTGTGATATTGTATACCACATAATTGCTAATGAATTAATATGCTGTGATCTTGGGCAGCTGGGTGAGGATGGGGTGTAAATGTACACTGATTGTATTATAAGAGGAAATTAAGATATTCTGTCTTATGTTTACAGTGCGACTGTCTAGATTAATGCCCCAGGCATAAGCTATAAACAAGTTTGTAAACAAGTAGGCTTTAAAAATAAGACAAAAACTATAAAAAGATATAAAAATAGCCAAGTTTTTTTACGTCTGCAAAGATATTTTTTATGTTTCCATTAATGTTGATTGGAAGTCAAGAACTCTGCAACTGAAGGCAAGCTGTTTATTCTGTTCTGAGGGACATTGAAAAAGATTCATTGCAGGGTACTTTTCCACAGAGACAAGCTGTCTGCAGGTGCAAGCAGTTAACCTTGAGAGTTCTGATTATTCTCTGCTGAGGGATATGCAAAATTGAAGGGTACTATGGCAAGCAGTTCAGTGAAAAATAAAGTTTAAAATTATTGGACGTGACTAGGAGATAGCAGCCTCCCTAGCAGTCTTAATGCTTGAATGCATTGTAATAGAACAGTGTACAATTTAATTTTATTTAAAGATAACCATTACACTTTTTCTTAGGGCTTAAAGGTAATGTTTTCTGAATGCATACAAGCTGTTTTTCATGTCTGGGAGGGGGCTAGAGATGAGAAAAGAACAGACAGCAGCCAAGGGTAAGTGGGAGCACAGGCTGTAGCATTTGCTTTAGCATGGGAAACCTTAATTTTAGGTTCTGTAATGCCTGTGGGTGCAGCTGTTGCTTTGTGGCAGTCATTCCTATCCGGAGGATTAAACTTCATTTTTTGAAGATGCATATAGTTTTCTGTGTTTGTTCCAAGTTAATAGGGTATGGTCGTATTTTGAAAATGTAGTTATTTTTTTGTTTGAGGGGTTTCGTTAAAACAAAAAGTCTTAAACTGTGACATAGGTTCAAATGGAAAAACAAAGTGGATGGTGGTGCAAGAAAAAAACAATAAACGAGGAATCACCACACGCCAAGAAGGATAGCCTCACTCAGTTCCAACACTCCGTTTAATACAATACGAACCAGCACAACCACATAAACGCTGACAAACTGTAGTAAAACGTTTTCGTCGTAAACTTCATCAGAAAGTGCAAACAAGTGTAACAAAATCCCCCTTGTATATATATATATATATATATATATACACTTGAATTAATTAATTATCCAATGAAGACTTGATTAGTCAAAACATTCATCTTCATTTTTTGAAAAAATGTGACTTGAAATGCTATAGTGAAGATAAGAACTGATGCTTGAACGAATTAATAAAAAGTTGATATATATCAAACAACAAATATAAGAATTAAATGTTAAAAGTCATGATAAAATACATGATAAAATACAAGACCTAGGTGAAATCTTTACAAACATATAAAATATATAGTATGTATTTAAATTCAATAGCTAGTGTTGTGCTTTAGCACCATCTTGTGGCCAAAATAATAAATGTAAAACCAATGCCGAAACCCTGACTAAATCTAAGGTACAAAAGTGTGCATTGACTAGTAACTTACATTGAATGGTGGTGGTGTGAAACAAATTTATTATCGACAGGAAGATAGTAAAGGTAAAATTTCATCAAACTGTAACTTTGTTGATATAGGAAAAAATAGTCTTTAAAACATTTCAATGTAATAAATAGTTGGTTAAAAAATAAATAAATCGAATGTATTAAAAATGTTAAAATTGGGAGATTAAAGTGAAACATAGTTGGTTGTAGCTCAGATACAACTTAGCAGATCTCAATTTCAATACTGGCGCTAAAGAAATCATATCATTGAGACCTGGTGCTCTATTAGCTTCCAGTGTAAGTTGCCAGTACAGTTCTCTGTATTCAACCAACGTCTCCCACATGCCACCCCTAGGATCTGGTGGAACAACCTCGAGAACAAAAAATTGAAAACCACTAGTTTTACAAGTCGTACTGTGTTTGTATAGTGCGTTTTTTTCATTTTTGTTTTTGGTCTCGTATAGGTGTTCATATATCCTTTGTTTTAGTTGTCTCTCACTTTTACCAACATAAAAGGATGAACATTCCTTACATGTAGCTAAATAGACTATTCCTTTAGTATTGCAGTTTACTTATGTATTTAACAAAATATTCCTATTTCTGGCCTCTATATGATATGTACTACCAGTAATAAGGTAGGTGCAATATTTGCATCTTCCACACTTGTACAAACCTTTCTTTTCCCTAGTAGACTTCCCCCGATAGGAGTTATTAAAACCTCTTTCTAAAAAATTTTTTACTGTTTTCCCTTTATGGTAAATATGAATTAAGGGCTCATCAAAGGTATGTTTCAAGTCTGAAATGTTAGAAAATTTTGTCCATTCCCTATTCATAACTCTCCTAACTGTACCAGATTGACCATCATAAGTGGTCACAAAACCTGAGTTAAAATTCCTTGTCGTACTAATGTTTGGACTGGTGTCTTTTCTCATTTCAATCGTTGTTTTCCCAAGGATTGGCGAAAATCTTCCCAACCTTTCATCCAATACCTCTTTTAGTATTGTGTCGATTAAATCACTTGGGTAACCTCTATTCAAAAAAAACTTTTTCAGTGTATGGACTTCACTAACAAAAGTCTCATCATCCAAAGTCATTCTACACAATCTAACCAGTTGCCCTTTCAAAACACCTTTCCTCTGGTGTAATGGATGAGAACTGGAAAAATGTAAATAGGAATTTGAAAATGTTTCCTTCCTATGAATTCTAGATACAAAATGTCCGTTACCTTTTTGTATGTTAACATCCAAATAGATGAGCTCTTTGTTGTCAAATTTGTAGGTGAAGTCAAAAAATTCTGTTCCCTTCAAAAATTCCACAAATTCTTCAAATTGAGTTTGATTGCCTGTCCATAGAAAACAAAGATCGTCTAAAAATCTCCCATACAAAGACCAAAGCCCTTGGTAAGGGGAATTTAACAAATATCTGTTTTCCCAATAGGCCATGACTATATTAGCGTATGTAGGGGCGCAATGTGCACCCATGGCCACTCCCTTTTCCTTTTTAAAATATTCCCCCTGGAAAAAAAATGAAATTATTTCTCAGTACCAATTCCATCAAAACCAAGGTAGTTCGAAACTCGTTCTGAGTGATTTCCTTATAACCACTCAACATCTCTTCAAACCACTCCATCCCCACATCGTGAGGAATACTGGTAAATAAATCTACAACATCCAGAGTTCCAAAAGAGATCTCATCATTGAATAATTCAGGTTGTAATTTCCTCAAAAAATCCCATGAATCTTTCAAAATGTGTTATTCAAAATAAGCCCTTTCACTTTGACGTCCACAAACCTTGCTAAAGGTGCTGTAACTGATCCTTCAGCTGAAACAATAGCTCTGAGCGGAGGATCATTGATGTCCTTGTGCACCTTGGGAATCCCAAAAATGGAAGGGACCTTGGGTTTTTCCACATGTAAATATTTGTAAGTTTTGATGTCAGTTAGACCTTCAAGGAGTAAATCATTTAAAGCCGCTTGGATATTCTTGTAGGCTATATTGATTTCATTTTTGGATATTCTGGAATATTTATTTGTATCATTCAATATATCCATCATTTTCCCTTCATACAATATATATTCCATCAACACCACGCCACCTCCTTTGTCCGGCTTCATGACCCTTAAGTTCTCATTGTTACTTAAGTCTCTAAGAATTTGATTTTCCTGTTTACTTAAATTAGGGTGTACAAAATCTTGTTTCAATTCTGCCCTTAACTCTTTTTCTACCAGTAACTCAAAATTCCTTAATTGAGGGTGTAGAGGCGGGTTGAATGTACTAGGCCGTACTAGGCTATTGTGATTGAAATTATTTGTCTTTCCTTTAAAAATTATTTCTAGATTCTTCTTTCTTAAAAACATTTTCAAGTCTATTAATAATCTAAAAAGGTTTTTCCTTAGTTTTGGTATGAACCCAAAACCTTTGGAAAACAGTTCAAAAAGATTTTTGTCTACAATAATGTCAGAATAGTTAAAAACATTGTAATCTTTATAAGTCCATTTGTTACCTTCCTGTATGATGGAATCTTTTAGTTCCATCTCTTTTTGTTCCTTACCTGAGGTCCCCAACCCACACCATTGTAGTTTTTTGAATTGTATGTTACTGGTTCCTTCTCCATAATTCTCTCTGATCTCCTGAGTGGAGGGAATTGAGGTTCCCCTATCTCATGTTCATGGTTGTATAGTTTACAAGGTATGACAGTTTATGAAAGTTTAGCTAAAATGTAACGCTGGGTTTGTGTGCATTATAATACATTATAGTATTTATGGAAAGACTATGAATGCTCTGACATTTCTTGCTGTAAAAGATACTTCTTGCTGATATTGCTATTTGTGCAGTTTTAATAGTTTTTATTCACAAAATACTTTGTTTATTTTATGCTTTTAAGTTGATTTTTCAGAAAATGCTTTGGAATACAAGGATGTGTCTAGGCTGCTAAAGGTGTGATATTCTATACCACATAATTGCTAATGAATTAATATGCTGTGATCTTGGGCAGCTGGGTGAGGATGGGGTGTAAAATGTACACTGATTGTATTATACGAGGAAATTAAGATATTCTGTCTTATGTTTACAGTGCGACTGTCTAGATTAATGCCCCAGGCATAAGCTATAAACAAGTTTGTAAACAAGTAGGCTTTAAAAATAAGACAAAAACTATAAAAAGATATAAAAATAGCCAAGTTTTTTTACGTCTGCAAAGATTTTTTTTATGTTTCCATTAATGTTGATTGGAAGTCAGGAACTCTGCAACTGAAGGCAAGCTGTTTATTCTGTTCTGAGGGACATTGAAAAAGATTAATTGCAGGGTACTTTTCCACAGAGACAAGCTGTCTGCAGGTGCAAGCAGTTAACCTTGAGAGTTCTGATTATTCTTTGCTGAGGGATATGCAAAATTGAAGGGTACTATGGCAAGCAGTTCAGTGAAAAATAAAGTTTAAAATTATTGGACGTGAATAGGAGATAGCAGCCTCCCTAGCAGTCTTAATGCTTGAATGCATTGTAATAGAACAGTGTACAATTTAATTTTATTTAAAGATAACCATTACACTTTTTCTTAGGGCTTAAAGGTAATGTTTTCTGAATGCATACAAGCTGTTTTTCATGTCTGGGAGGGGGCTAGAGATGAGAAAAGAACAGACAGCAGCCGAGGGTAAGTGGGAGCACAGGCTGTAGCATTTGCTTTAGCATGGGAAACCTTAATTTTAGGTTCAGTAATGCCTGTGTGTTGCTTTGTGGCAGTCATTCCTATCCGGAGAATTAAACTTCATTTTTTGAAGATGCATATAGTTTTCTGTGTTTGTTCCAAGTTAATAGGGTATGGTCGTATTTTGAAAATGTAGTTATTTTTTTGTTTGTGGGGTTTCGTTAAAACAAAAAGTCTTAAACTGTGACATAGGTTCAAATGGAGATGAAGAGAAACAACTGTATAAAAGATCAGCCTGCCAAACATAAGTGTGTACATGTAACACAAAAGCTGGAAATACATATTCAAAAAACTGTCATGTTTAACAGATGGGGACAGTAGCTTTGTATCACAATGGCTGTGCTCTCCATAATATCTTGGAACTTAAATGGCCTTACAGGTACAGGCAAAATGGAAAGAGTGTTGGAGTATATTAAAAAATGCAGTGTGCAAATAATGCTGCAGGGGATGCATTTGGAAAGAAATTAGCATGTTAATTTGACAAATGATTTTTAGGATAGATATTTAGCAGAATATCTCGGACAAAGGAAAAGGAGAGTAGTTAAACTAATTGCTAGAATGAACCCAGTAGTGATACAAGAGGGAAAAAAAGACAATAATGGTAGATTTATCATAGTAAGGGGCTATTGGCAAGCGAGGAGGATCACACTGTTGTCTGTATATATTCCATCATAACTGTTACATAGCTTAATTTCTCCCAACATTTTATTACTTACAGGTTAGTACCAGGCTAACTGCCCTTGTGGGTTATATTAGGCCTAGCCTATTTCCCTAGGTGAGAATCAAACTTTGCACCTTGTATCCGTAAGATAAACACCTTAACCATTAGGCCAACCTCCCACCATTCCAGGTGAGGACTGGAACTCTATTCCCAATAGTGGGGATATATTGAGGCTGGAGAAGGGAAAATATAACAAAGTAGGATCGATTTTTGAAGAAATTTATGAAAATATTTGATATGAAAGATGTGACTTCAGTAATAGGAACTCCGACATTATGTACATTTTCTTCCCCAGTGTACAATGACTGGGCTAGACTAGATAGAAATTACTTTTCACAGGAGCATTTGCATTTAATTGATAGCTTAGACCCTCATTCATACCTATTTCAGATGATGTACCAATAAAAGCTAAGATAAAAATGTAGGTAATAAAATAAAATTGAGTCAGTGGCACTTTCCCACCTACCATTTAAAAAGAGAGCAATTTATGGAATGAGTAGTAGCAATTATTCTTGGGTTATTAAGGAAATATCTACAGAAGTTAGAACTATTGATTGGGATAAAATGAAAATGGAGTTTAAAAACAGAGTAGAAATAAAAGCAAAAGCAGTATAGTTAAGAAGTAGTAGATATTACTTAGGCTGTCAGAGACTGAAGTATTGCAAAATAAGGGGAATCTCTCAGAACAAAAAGGGGTGCAAATGCAGAGTACTAAAGAGAAAATAAAGGAGTATCTAGATAATGTATACGAGTTTAGAAAGATTGCTGTTAAGCAGTTGTTTTTAATAACTTCAGAGCGCACAAACCTTTTAGCATAACAACCTGAGCAGTAGAAACTAGAAACGGTTATTGCCAAATGTAGAAAGCCTATAACAAGAAAAATAACCAGACATCCTGTAGAGGTTTTATAGATAGTTTGTAAATAAATTTGTATAAAGCAAATAAATGTGAAAACAAAGAAACTGCACAAAAGGAAATATTTATGGAAGACTTATGCCAAGTTTTGGGGGAGGATGAGGCTCAACAACCAATAGTTAAGATGAGATGAGATAAAATCAGTGACGTATAATTAGTCTTCAGGAAAGTCTCCAGCAACAGATGGTATTCCTGTATAAGTTTAGAAGTTAGAAGGGAAGAAAGTGATAAAGATCTGGAAGATTCTGTTTTACAGTATTTTAAAAATGAGGGGAAACATCAAAATCTTTGAAGAAAGCTTTGGTGGCTGTTACCCAGGGATGGTAAAAATCCATCAGACCCAGCTTCATACAGACTCGTTTCAATTTTAAACCATGATTATACATTGGTTATGTCCATACTAGCTATATAAGAATGGCAGATGTGTTGCCATAATTGATAGATATGGAACAATGTGGTTTTGTGAAGGGGAGGGAAACATTAATAGAACAATGATGATGTAGAGGGAAGCAAAACATAAGAAAATACCATTGTTGTTGGTGGGTCTTGATGTAGAAAAAGCATTCAACAGAGTAACTGTGCTTTTATCAGCAGGCCATTGGAAGCATTTCATTCCCGATACAGTAATAAGGTTAATTAGGAGGATATATGAAGGATCAGAGTAAGAATTAAAGTGGGAGGGTTCCTCTCTTATAAGTTACTGAACATAGGAACCAGGCAGGGTTGTCCCATCTCCCCTTTATTTGTTTTATATTTATAACCATTGGAAAAAAATAAGGGACTCAGAAATGCAAGGATATAAGTGGTGTGGTAACTGAGAAAAGTTGGTTTAACTTGTAGATGATTATATTTTGTACCTGATAAATACAGAAAAGGACATTGCAGTGTTGTTGAACATTTTGCAGCAGTTTTAACTGTTTTTGAGATTTAGAATTAAGGAAGATAAAACAAAGACTGTAGCTGTACATGATGTACCTACACACAAATTGGTTCAGCAATACTAATATTTATGGGGACACAATAAGATGAAGTATTTAGGAGTATGGATTAAAATGCATCTGTTATGGCAGCTAAGGATATGTGGGAAGAAACTAAACAAAGGCTAATACAAAAACTATGAAATTAGAAGCTTCTGTTTATGGATATGGATAGCAAGGTACAAGCAGTGAAAATGTTTTACTCAGAAATATGCCTGACCTGTATATAGTATTTAACTATCAACCAGAGAAGAAATTGTGGACAGTAAGTAATAGAATTGAAGGAATTTATCTGGTATGGGAATAAGGCAAGAATTAAGTGGGATAAGTCAGTCCTTCTGAGAGAACAAGATAATTTAGGATTACCCGATTTAAATTGATATTTTAGACCTGCACAGTTAAGGCTGACATGCATAACTCAAGCAGAAGGTTGTAATTCAAAAATGGAAGGGGTTGCTGATGAAATGGAGCAGAGGGATGTTCAAGAAGTAGAGAGACTGGGATTCTGGATGCAAATCCTTAAGGGGAATAAGAACAGCTATACCGAATATTCTATTCATTAAGTAGCTGAAAGTTTTCTAAGAAATAAACCAACCTGAGAATGGCAAAAGGAGATTTTGCCACGAGGGAAGACTGCAAGTTGGGGTACAAGAAAATAGGCAGGAGGGGGCTGGAATTTACTGGAGAAGCCTGGCAAAGAAACCAAGGTATCCGGAACAAATAATAAGAGAGGGAAAAGTAAGAGTGGAATGTGGCCAAGAAGACATTTGGACTGTAGAATAGGTACTGCCTTCCCTACCAGGGATTGATATCCAAGTATAGGCAAAGAGAAAGGGATAGAGGGAGTCTTAATTGAAAGACTTGGTAGTGTTTTTAGTTGAATCTAGGACAGAAACTGCTGTTAAAAAGGGATAATTAGTAGAGCATATAAAATGTTCCATAAAAATATAAGAATCAATCAGATAAGTTTAGAATAGATTTGGAAGAGAGACTGGAAAAGTAATTTACAGGTGAGCAATGGGAGGAGATATATATATATATATATATATATATATATATATGTGTATATATATATATATATATATATATATATATGTATATATATATATATATATATATATATATATATATATATATATATATATATATATATATGTATATATATATGTGTATATATATATATATATATATATATATATATCTATAAAGCAAAGTCCAGAAGGTTTAGGATCCTTGTAAATGTTTGCATAGGCATTTTTATACCCCAAGCAGACGTCAAAGAATTTTTCCTAGGGTAAATGGCAAATGTTGGAGGTGTGATGAGGAAGAAATCGATACCTAGGAACATGTGTTTTAGAAGTATAGTGATTTGGCAAATTTTAAGTTTAAAAAGATACAAACTGCAAGCTCCAAAAAGGCAAAGCAAATACTTTTTTCCACCTCTTTATTTGGTACCTCGGCGTTTCGCCTTCAAAGAATAATTACATTCCAGTGCTACTTTCCTTTATACCCCCATTCAATAAAGTTAATTACAATACAATTAAGCTTAATAAGCCACAGTTTAAAGAAATAGTACATCATATTTCCAAATAGTTTTTATTTTTCATATAATAAATGCATCAGTATTTGCCAAGTCAGATTGCTGTCAATGTTCATCCACCTAGGTTTTAAAGTTCTAAAGTTTACAATCATTCTACACTCTAGTTTGTCTAATTCTTCTTTAAAACTTAGGGGAAATAAAGGAAATAAAAAGCAAAAACAGGATTGTTAGGGAAGGTCTTAGCATTAATAAGGGGTAATGCTCAGGAACGGCAAGAACAGGAAAGCCTGTATTCTGTTACAGAATTCTCATCATTTCGCCCGAGAATGGAGAAAATAATAAGGAATTTCTGGTATATGATAAAGGAGGATGGTAACATAGGGGTTCTTTTCCCTGAACATATAACTTTCTCGTATGGTAGATATGCAAATTTAAAGGAAATATTAAGTGGAGATGGGGAATTAACAACAAAAAGCATAGAGAGAAAAGGTATGTGGTCATGTGGAAACTGCAGTGTATGTAGTAAGGTCAGAGATTTAGATGGGAAAGAGATTAATGGGAGGGAAATATAAGGCTAGTGAAAGATATACATGTAATTCTCAAGGTATTGTTTATATAATAGGTTGTGGGTGTGACAGGGTAAAATGGTACATTGGGCAAACTAAGAGGAAGGTGAAGGTATGAATCCTGGAACATCTAAGGGACATTAGTGTCTTTAGTCCAGTAGCTGAAAATTTTATGTCCACAATGAGGGTGGTAATGTAGGTCTGTTTTATAGTGTTTTTGCTCGCCCATTTTTGAGAGGTAGGGGAAGTTTTAAAGAAGAATTAGACAAACTAGAGTGTAGGATGATTATAAACTTTAGAACTTTGCAACCTAGGGGGATTGAACATTGACTGCAACCTGACTTTGTAAATATTGATGTATTTATTATATGAAAAAAAAAAATGTTCGGAAGTATGATGTACTATTTCTTTAAATTGTGGCTTATTAAGCTTAATTGTATTTAACTGTATTG
Source organism: Protopterus annectens (assembly GCF_019279795.1). Lineage (NCBI taxonomy): Eukaryota > Metazoa > Chordata > Ceratodontiformes > Protopteridae > Protopterus > Protopterus annectens. The sequence goes on from NC_056748.1 coordinate 610,146,466, forward strand.
AATGGGGGTATAAAGGAAAGAAGCACTGGAATGTAATTGCTCTTTAAAGGCGAAAGGCCGAGGTACCAAATAAAGTGGTGGAAAAAAGTTTTTGTTTTGCCTTTTTGGAGCTTGCAGTTTGTATTTTTATATTTTTGACTGAGGAGGTGGTTGTTTCATAAATGTTTGGGGCTTATGGAGCAAGCTTCCATGGCTGAGTTTCCGTCCCTGGGAAGGATGGAGAAGGAGAGGAATGCTGAAGGTGTTCTGCTGTCTGATTTTCTTCGGGAAAGAGAGCTGGAACTGGCTAGAAATGACCTGTGGAGGACCAAAAGTGATGATGGCAGCATGGAAAAGTTCATTCAGGTGGAACATCTGTTGTCAAAAGAGGTGACTGTGTTTTTTATATCAAACTGTTAGAAAAATATATTTCTCTAAATTTGCTTACTGAATGACAAGATGCTTCTTTAAAATGTACTTTGACTTGGCAGATTCTGATTAAAAGGAATCTGCGGCAAATTGATAAACTTAGAGAACAAATAACAGTACTAGAAACTTCTCTGTTAAATGATTCCTCGGAAGAAAAATATAGAGAAATCATGATGAGATAAAAACATGTTGTGGAATTTGAGAACAACATAATTGCTAGAAAAAAGAAAAAACTAGAGTGAGATATCAGTGATTTCAGTAGTAAAATTGCTTATTTGGGCAATTTCAATAAGCGATTGGGTAAATTAAAGAAACCGTACCAAACTTCCTATTCAGGGAGATCTCGTGACTCATCCTTTTTGTTAGCAGAGGTTAGCTTCGGAAGCAAGAAGAGCATCTCCTTTGAAGAAGTGAGTGCAGAGGAGACAGGTGAAGCCACAAAAAATGCAGCAAACTATTCCCCCAAACAAACAAGGAGTTTCAAAAGGAAAGGGAAACAGAATGGGGGGGTTCAATGTGAATGGTGGCAACAGCAGCAGCAACTGCAAAAAGAAACAGTGAAAAGTAAGATCTTATCCTTAACATCTGCGCAATGTATAAAACTTTAAATATACATTCCCTGTCGCAATACAACACTGATGACTGTTGTAGTAACATGCCTTGTGAAGAGAAAATTACTAGTAATGAGATTAAGCAAGTTTCAAATGTTATTTCCTTGTCACAACATAATATTAACCATGATATTGCATTTAATAGTGAGTGTGTTCAAAATGAGAATGTGAAAACAAAAAATGTTCATAAAGGAACTAGTGTGGTTTATATGGTACAAAGTGATGTTAATGTGGAAATGAATGTACCTTGCATGAGAAATCTTATTGTCAGTAATGATGGTCTACCATTAAATAAGAATGTTGATTCTGGTTTAATGGTTAAATGAAATGATTTAAGGGGGCACAGGGGGACTCGTTAAATGTCAAATTAAATGTTGAATTACAAGACATTAGTAAAGAAGCTAAAAATGTTGAGAATGTTATAAATGTGAATCCATTTAACGTAGTATGTGATAACTTAAAAATCGTGAATTTGTCTGATTTCAGTTTAACTGCAGAACTGGTGAGGGTATTGGAATTGGTTCCAAAGTTTGTACCAACTAGAATTCCCAGCTTAGCTGATGTTATTACTGATGCTAAAAGGTTCTGCAGGAAATTGTACTTAAGAGCATTTTTTAGTGATGATAAACAGTGTGAAAACAGGAATAATGTAGATGAAGTTTGTGAAACTGATGATGAACTGTTGAATGTTAGAATTTATGAAACTGAAATAATGACCGAAATGGAAAATTGGTTTGAAACTTTTATGGAAAATGATGTCAATGAGTAAGAAATTGCATTGAGTAATGAGTTTGATACTGGTTATGGGCATCTTGAAGTACCAAGTTCGGCTTTGAATAAAAGTAAATTCATGCCACCCAAACTTTACATGTGTATTAGGATGTATGAAACTGTAGTGTGTGGGCAAATTGAACGTGAATTTGAGCAATTTATTACTGAAAGGATGGAATATAATTTAACCAAAGGGGAATGGAAAGAATTGCAGGAAATGCGTTCAAAATTAGATACGCTGGTTTTCCATCAGGCTGATAAACGGGGTAACTGGGTGATAATGAACAGAATAGAATATGAAAAAATGGTGATGGATTTGATAGGGGGAAGCAGTGCGTATGTAGAATTGGATGTAAATCCAAAGTCTAGATTTAATGAGGAACTACTTGAAATATTGGAAAGGGGTGAAAGGCTAGTTTTTTTTTTTTTTTTTTACCAATAAGGATGTTCAGAAGATGTTTAAAAAGGAACCTAGGGACCCAAAATTCTATGCATTGCCAACGATTCATAAAAACCTGTGTTCCCTACCTGGTGGGCCCATTGTCTCAATGATAGGTTCATATATGGAAAATGTGGGGAAGGTTTTGGATTTCCATTTGATAAAGTATTTAAAGAGAATTCATTAGGAAACAGTAGAGAGATATTTTTCATAAGGGAGACTTCACCCCTTGAATTTAATTGAATACACTGTACTAATGCTTACTACTTCTTGCTGTATTGTTATCTGTCACAATCAAATTCTTACCTGCATTATTTCCTTCTCATGTCCCCCACTCATGCTACATACTTGGCGATGGTCTTGTTTGTACATCTAAGGTCCTATAATGTGAACATGTTATGCCAGGTCTACTTCACATGACTGAAAACTCAAAATACTGAATTTCATTTGACTGAGACCACAGTACCTAGTTTTCAAACTACTGAAAACTTATTTGACTGAGTCTCAGTGTACTGAAAGCTTTCAGTGCTGAATTTCAAAATACTGAATTTTAAGCCATAGATGTGATGTGCGTTTCCCTTCACCTGTGACTTACTTGTGATAAAAAAAAAAATACTGTAACTTAAAGTGCCGGCTTGCAGAATACTGATAGTAGCATAGAAAGTAGTGTTACTAAATGTGGGTATGTCTCTCTACATTTATATGGGAGGTATCTAAAGTAATATGGCAGACGTTTTGTGCTTTCCCGGAAGTAGTGGCAGTGTGTACAGTACTGTAAGGTAAGTAAAAGGTATATGCCCTTTTCCCCACTGTATTGCACTTCTTGAGTTAGTATATATAGTTGGGGGGGTGTATATGAGGGGGCGCAGCCCCCCACACAGTTTGGTTTTGTATTGTCCGCTTTCTGTTAAGAGGGTAAGTAAGCAGTTTTTAAGTTATAGAAAGAGTTAGAGTTAGTCATTGGTGTTATAAGTGTGCGTGTCTATGGCTTAAAATTCAGTATTTTGAAATTCAGCATTGTAACCTTTCAATATAATGAGACTCAGTCAAATGAGTTTTCAGTACTTTGAAAATTAGCTATTGTGGTATCAGTCAAATAAAATTCAGTGTTGTTTTCAATCACGTGAAGAGCATCCATTATGCCTGCTTGATGTAAGCAACTGATGCCATTTAAACATACAAAAGTCTAAATCTACAACCCTATCACTAACCTTAAAACTCCCCCAATCCAAAAGCTCCAATCCTAACATTAAAACCCTACAGCTACCCATGAAAGAGTAACATGAACCAAAAAAATGTACCTCAAAATAAAAAAAGTGAATTGCATGCAAACAATGTGCATGCCTTCCATTTTATCTCAGTAGTGGCACACTTGTTTATCTTGGCATAACTCTATTGCGCTACTTTCACACACCCTGTGCCTGCGTGCTGCAAGTAACCATAAAATTTGTAGCCTCAACTACAGTCCCACACTCACCTGCTGCCCATTTTGATATAGCACTGCTAATTACTGTTTTCCTCCCAGTTTACCTTCTAGATCATTAGCCTACCACAGTGGATTGAACTATCATAGTATCTCAAGGGACACTACATGTTTCCTAACTCTCTCTCGTCTAAGCTTGAAATCATATCTACTTATAATGCACAATGTGATGCTGTAATGACCCAAAAAACTTGAAGTCCTGAAGTTTCTTCTTATGCTAACTGCTTTGTCTTTTTAGATAACCATACAGGAAAGCTTGCCTTTTAAAAATTATGAAGGTCAAATAGTACATACATAACAAACAATTTTGTGCTTACCTTTTTCTTAATGCTTGCCATGATGCATCAGTATCTGCGTGCACATTCTTATCAGACGTCTTTCCATGCATACTCCATTCCTAGAGTAATCACAAGATAATACATTGCAACTTACTGTTGAGCCCAGCCCACTGTAGAAACTATACATCTGCCCCAAATGCAGAGAGCTGCAGAGAGAAGAGCCAGTAAAAAGACTACAAAAAGTAGACAGACACCCCATTCTGTTATTTCCCTCACTAGTGGTGGTGTAAAACACCACTAGTGTGTCTGTCTCCCACTGGCAATACTACCAGTCAGCCTAAGCCATCACTCAGGTTAAGTTTGCACGTAGTTTATTTTATCCATACCTGTCAATTTTTTTGTTCATGAATTCTACATAAAGCCAAAAAATAGGAGGACAGAATTGGAGACTATTAAGAAGTATTACTGTAACTTGCTTAGTTTGTTTAGTTTTGGATTAATTTGCATTTTCTGAAGAATAAGAAGCATGAGACATCTGGCATTAGTGACTGTAACCCCCAGTAATTTACCAAAAAAAAATGTTTTGAGAGACTGGACAAAATCTGTGATATTCTGTAGACTTAAGAACAGTTAAGAGGTATGCTTTCTTCCTGCTGTACCAAGTATGCTGGCTGTAGTTGAAAGAAGGCAAGCTTGGCTACAGTGCAGCCTGGCAGAGTGGATAGCAAAACAACCAAGAGTTCACCTAAAGAGAAACCTTTCATCCTTAAGCCTTGTCCTGGCATTGAGAATGGTTTATTTTAAACACACCCTCTCCAGTTCTTTACCACAGTATCTGCAGCCCCAAGTCATAGCCAAAGGCTTGCAACCAGCATGATTTGTTTAAATATGAAATTAAGAATTGTAGCCTATATAAATGCTGCAAATCAGCAGGCACAGAAAACCGGCAGCCCTGTCCATCACTCTGCATATACACACACAGTTAAAATCTTTGGAGGTACTTGCAGTCACCCTTCTGCATCATGTTTCAATTACAACTTCTGAGTTGTAGTGGAACAGTCACACACACAGGCTGTCAAATGAATTAAGGCCTGACACAGTCATGGTGGCATCTTGGAATGGATTGTCTCATGTGCATGTCTCATGTTTGTGAATGGAGGTGAATATGTACTGGCACTGGCATTTTTGAATGATTCCTTCATGGTGTGCTTCAGTGCATAAACAGTACATCAACAAAAAAGCTGTAACTAAGGATCAAAGCACTCACTGGAGCATAGTTTCATAGCCCAGGCACATGCCACAGTGTGATCCATTGTAGTGCAACCCATGGTCCTAGAGGTTTAGCTTTCTTAAGTTACTTTCTTAGAGTTGAATTTGTCTGCATCTGGAGATCACAAGGATCAATCTTAAGTCAGTAATATAACTCCACATTTATAGCTCATTGCATCATTGCACTAAGGTTTATTGCTAACCAGAGCTAGTCAAGAACTTGCTTCCTTCCCAAGGACACATAATGACCACTGCATATTCTTTCTAGACACGCCTTTCCTTTAAAAGAGGATCCCTGAAATCCTAATGATAAAGGAAATCTTGCATTGTATATTGTTTTCAGTAATAGAGACATTCCATTATGTTTTTAAAGGAGTACATAATCATCTGTATTCCATTGCTTCTATCCTTGGAAAAAAAAATGCCAGCAGTGTAGCAAGTTCTTGAGGATCTCCCCAGAAGTGTCCTTTTTCCAAAAACTGTTTTGGGTATGTTTTCAGTGACTCGTCATTGACCCTCTGATATTAGTATGCAGGATTTCTGTCACAAGAAAAAAAAAAGCTATTAACTGCTTCAGGAAAAGACACTTTGATTGTTTTCTCTTTCCATGTGGAGTATGCTGTTAAATTGCTGGATGGTCATGACCCAGTACAACAAATGTCATGTTGCTCTCCTTCCTGAAGCTAAAGTTAATTCATTACAGGAGTGACTTGATAATTTGCTACTTTCTAATCAGGAAATCTGCTAGAAAGTTTTTGAATATCCAAAGACTGTCCTTACTACAGTCCTGTACATTTAAAATGCCACAATGCAGGTTGCAAGATAACAAGAACAGAAATGTTTATCATTTGCTCTGCTGCAGTACTACTTAAGCTATATGGGTTGTTTCCTGCTTAAGAAACAACCGGAGAAATTAAAAAAAAAACAGTGCCTCCCACCCCCACCCACACACTCCTTCAGTCTAGGTACTGGGTAGGTTTCATTTTTATACTTTGCTTTGCCAGGATGGATCACACATAAAGATATCCTCTGAAGTATTCAAGGAAGTCATCTAAATGGAGGACTGCATTGTTTTACTTTCTTAAGTCTCAGACACTTTGCCAACCTGTTATACTGGCCTTTCATTGTTAATATTTATTTCTCGTTCATTTACCTTTGGGTCTTGGCCATTTAGCAAGAAGTTTTCACATGCTGAATTTTTGATCAGAGACTGATAACTATTTATCAGAGGAAATTAAAATTCACTGAAAGTGGAATTGCTGTCTGGACTGTTAGAAGCTTTCCTCTGTAAATATTCATCAGTTCATTTGGCATTTCTTTTTAGTTTTTAGGATAGCACTTAGCTTTCTAACGGAGCAATGAAATCAATCTCATAATCCCCAGATGATGCTGAGCTCATATTCTGGGATTTTTCTCATTCCTGTGATAGCAGGTAATTTTCTTCCATATCTGGACATTAGCCCCATGAACTTCTAATTACGTGTTATCACTTCAAGGTAATTAATCCGATTTACTTCTTGTTCTTTCTGTTTTGGAGAGGATGAGTGCTCTTCCTTGTTAAGTAGAATATGTATCAAGACATCCTTTTATTCCCCACACTGTAAATATCTGCAGTTCTAACAATGTGGCAGTCACTTCAGATAAATTTGGGGCTGCTTTGGTTTACTAATGGCCAGAGCACCACTGACTGACTTCTAACTTCATTAATGTTGGTGCATTATATATAGCGAATTAGTATACTACAAGATTCAAAGAAATTTTATTGTCATTTAGGAAACACAAGTACTACCTACATGAAATTTCAAGTATCAGCTTTTTTACAGGAGAAAACAAACACAAAAAGACAGACATGATAGGTATTAAAGAATAAATAGTAACTATAGTACAAAAGTTAATATCTAGGTAACTGACACACATGCGTGTACACTATATATATATATATATATATATATATATATATATATATGTATATATAGTTACATACTGTATGTTCGAAAGCCAACAATGTCGAATCCGACATTGTCGACACAAGAACAGCAAAAGTGCAGAACATCGAACGGGTAAACGGAAATCTCCGTAAGGGGAGATTTCTATTTACTTCGATGTAGTGCGATCTCGGAGTTGGTATATTTAAGTAGCGGGGGGTGTGGGGGATGCAGCCCCCCTGCCTACACCCTTTAGATTTTCTATTTTTTTTTTTTTATTTATTTTTTCCTGAACATTTAAAATTTTAATGGTTCGATCATTAAAGGTCGACCTTTAGTGATTCGAACCATTAAACTTTCGATGTTCTAATATAGACTCTCTCTCTCTCTCTCTCTATATATATATATATATATATATATATATATATATATGTGTGTGTGTGTATAAGATATATATATATATATGTATACACATACACACACACACACACACACACTGGACACGGTGACTACTAGATGATTAACATATAAAAAGAAAAGGGACTGTACACAGAGGTGAGATTGGGTGATATTGCACATAAGGAAGTGATTGGAATTGCACTTGAATGAGAATGTATTAATTTTAGTATACAGTAAAGACTATTTTGTAGGGGTAACTACCCAGTCTCCATATGGGAGACTCTATTCTTTCAACCCTAAACATCTAAATATACTATGTCAAGGTCACGCCACCTTAAGTGAAAAGGCAAGTGCATTTGTTACCTTTTCTTCAAGTTGTTGTTACTGTGGAGGTAGTCTGTTTAAAGATAGGTGAAGGCTGCCAGCCTAGCCAGATAGAATTTTGTAGATATTTCTGTCATTTGTAAATATTAATGTAAGCCACAGGCTTGTTCTCTTAAATGGAAGAATATGGTGTTGGATATGGAACTGCAAAAATGTAATAACAGTGCACTCTGCTGTAAGAAAGCTGATAAGTAAAGCATTGTGAAATTCTTTGATCTAAAACTCGGAGCCAAGATGTCTGAATGAAGGAATTCTGGCTATTGTTGTGAGACCAGAGTTAATTGCTAGAATTTGCAAGTTTAATTTCTTTTATTGCTCTGGCTTCCTGGCCAGCTGCAAGATCAAAAGGGCTATTAACCTCTGAGTTTCTGTTAGCCTGGGAACCAGAAAGAAATTATGTAATCTGAAATGAATCAGTGGTATTGTGTTATCAATTTAATGACAGAATGAGAGTATTCAACATTTGTCTTGAGAAAATCCAACATCACCAGCACTGTCTTGCTCTATATGTAAGTTTATTTTAGAACTGTGTTTTCTCTTAGATATAGCTAGGAAATAGGAATATTAGACTAATTGTTTTTCTGTATTGATGCCAGAACTATTCTACTGTATTATTTTATGCATTTTCCTGTGTCTGAACTCTTGACTAGCACTGTGTAGTAAAGAGTATTGTCTGGTGTTTTTATTATTTATTATTAAATATTTTTAAACCTTTTAACTGTGGCTGTTTTGTGTAGAGATAATTTAAGCTCTAAAGTACATTGCATGTATATAGTGATATTGGCCAAGCCACTCTAATAAGCCTTGACTGTTAAGTTGCACTTATCATTTGGATAATAATAATGCACAGTAATAAATGGACACCCTTTCATAAGGGCCTTTTAGTAGCTGATAAAGATTAGTGGGTGGTGGCAAGTGGTACGTATAATCTGGGTAAAAGGGGCACAGTTGGAGAACCTGTGCCAGCCTTCCCCAGGAGTGTCTGTGGTTGTATATAACTCTTATCTCAAAGTGTGTTTGTGTGTGTGTCAGTTACTTGGGCCGGGACATAAAACACTGCTTGGACAGAGATGGTGCTGGAGGTTTTAGCTTGCCCACCAGGCTGAGATCTAGACCCTATAGCTGTGCCAGTGGGGAGTCTTATTGGGGACCTGGAGAGAAAGGAAAAAAACAGCCAAAGACTGACTGTGATCTCTGTGTGCTCTTAAGGGAAATTGTACTTAACTGTTTGTGTATTTATTGTCCTTTCCCTATATGGATGTCCCTCACTGGTGTTAGTGGTGAGGATCGAGGCTCTTTGATTACTGGGCCAGTGTACGGGCATCACTGAACGTTTGAAGATCAGTGATTTTGAGACTAAGCTTGTATATTGAGGGGTGCAATTAAAATGAAGTTCCCTTTCAGAAGTTCTTTAAATATTCTGTTTCATTTGTTTCTGTAGTGGGCCAATGGACAAATTAGTCAATTTCCTTGGTGCCGGGCAATTGAACATCAGAAAAGCAAGGTAACCCCATAAAATTCCTACATTTTGGTCTTTTACCAGCCTCTCTGATACTCACCAGGCAAAAATTAAATATGATATTGATCACTTATCATGAAGGCGCATTGGTCTTCCCAAGAATGGTACTATTACCTGTTTAACTTGTGACAGGCATTGGGGTAATTGTTAGCTGTCTGGTAAGAGCGGTTTCACAGTGATGATATAATAGAACAGTGGAAACATGGAGAAGCTGTATTTTTGATAACTTTTAACCTAGTTGAGGCAAAAATATAGAAGATAAATGCACATTAATAATCCAGTAAGGGTTTATATATATGAGTACTTGGGGGAGAGGACAAATGATTCAAATGTTCAGGTTAATTGCTTAGAAGGATAAGGCCGGTGTGATCAGTGCTATTAGAAGCTGTATCATTTTACTCAGTGGTTGTGGCCATTTAAAATTATCTTGGTGTCCTCGGGTTTCTTATGTAATCTATAATCTAAATCATTCTTTTTGCACCTTAATATAACTTCTCAGTCTGTTGTATCATGCCTTCCATACACCATCTTCAGTACCAAGTCACATATGCATGTCCCTTTCATATAATTTAATGTCCATCACAATCCCTGATCCCATTTTAAGTTAAGAAAAGGGAAGATCTTACTTCGGAACATATTTTTTTCTAGCCAGTTTTGAGCTTCTTGAGTATGTATAGATAGCTAGATAATATATGAGCATCCTAGAAAAAGAAAGCATGAGTCTTCATTTTTACGTGTATAATTCACAGATTGAGAAGTCAGTCAACTTCAAACAAGTGTTAAGCACCACATTGTCATCCTATGGGAATCACTGTAATAAAAGATTTGAGGAAGCTAAGCAATAAAGCTAGTGTAAAGTGTTATGTATGTTTTTTTTTTGGGATTCTTAAAGTGGCTTCCCTTCCTGCACCCAATCAGCTCTCATTAATTCCTCATTTACGGTGACAGCCAGGTTTCATCAGAGAGGGCAAGAGCCCTACAGCTCATTTGCTCTGTGACCAAAGAGTTCAGTCAGCCTATTTATTCCCTTAAGAGGCAGAGGCAGGAATTAGGGAGTTGACCAGTCTGCTGATTGTGAGCACTCCATTCCTAGACCTGACTCTCTCCCCTTCCATGCTATATACATTGCTGCTAAAATGAGGCTACATGAGTGCTAACACATGCTAACCTCACCGCTGTGCAGCATGTGTTCACAAAGTTCATTCCTGAAGGTATGACCAGTACAGCAAGCTGAGCTGCCTCCCTTCCCACTGAATGGGCAGTCCCCTCAGCACCTGTGCTGCTATTCAGAAACAAGCTGCTTGAGTGGTAGTCAGGGCTTCATCTTTCTATGCCATGGGAGTGGGCTTCCTTGAAAATGTATCTGTGTATGTGTGATGATATTTCATTATGTGTCCTGTATATAAATACAGCTGTTACCTTAAAGTGTGTATTAAGCACAAGAGACAAATGCTAAATTTTTAGTATAATACCCAAAATAAAGCAATATATATGAAGCAAAATTTATTTGGAAAGAAATACTGAACATTCAGCTTTTTTTCAGATTTGGGTACTTATATGTTCCTTGTATTTCCAGAAGCCATCTCCTAAACCTAAGATACCTTCTTTATTTGATGAAGATGAAAATGAGGCTGTCTTTGAGAAAACTACAGAAAATAAAGCAACAGGGGACCCAGAAAAGAAGAAGAAGCCTGCTGGAGCAGTTAGCCTTTTTGGAGGAATTGATGTGTTGAAAGTGCAGAAGAAAGAAGTTGTAAGCATTCTGATGTTGTTCAGTATAATTAATCTATACCAGCACAATGCATGATAAATTAGCTTTGTTTTTGAAATTTATCCTTTGTCTCAAAGGAAATCATAAACCAGTTTTGCCTTGTTTTGAAGCACAGGCTGCTAGAATTGCAAAATTGTTTTTGGATGTGTTCCACAATTTTAGTGTTTCCCATGGTCAACGTCTGCTGGCTTTCTTCACTTTTTACATTAAGTATCAGTCATAAACGAGAAAGAGGATCAGACGTTCTGCTGCCACTGAAGTCCAGTTACTCCTTGTTTGAAGGTGTCACTCCAGACGTTGCGTACTGGGTATTCACTGGTTAATTCTACTTCATATAACTTTTTAGAGCAGTATAAAATGCATGCAGTTGGTATATAACCTAAACTACTTCTGAGCCCTCTCCTCTCATTGTGTTGTGCTTGCCGTATTTCTAGAAGTTTCTCAGCTATTGACGTGTTCACTTCATTATCTACTGAGTTTGTTCTCTTGAAGTTTGGATTCCTTATTAAGCTATTAAATTATTTGAAGCATTAGATCTTTAGTTCCAATTTGTTAGTGTCTTTATTTTGGTCAAGGTGTATAAGATTTAAATAGGAAATAAAAGAAACACTGTAAGTTTTGTTTCATTTGATTGCATTGGATGTGAAAGCCCAGTCCCTGAAGAAGTATTGTGAAGGACTGAACGTTGTTGCAGATGATACAGCATGTGAATGCAGAAAACATCATTTGTATTTTTTTAAAGAGCTGAAACCCAATTTAGAAAAATCTTGTATCTCCTGAAAAAGTGAAAGGAACTTGTTTATTACAAAAACATTTAATGCTAACCAAACTGAAACAGTAAAGAAAGAGAGGTTTTACAAAGTTGAGTCCTATATTAGCATGCTTAATGAATCAGTAACTGGGCGGCTGAGTTGAGAAAATAACCCATGATTCAAATTTTTTTTTAAACACACCTTTTTATCACTTCAGCCTCATAGTAGCAAAGACCCAGAAGGAGAATAAAAGGATGGAATGTGAAATAAATTAATATATATACAAAAAGGTTATTGTTAGAAATTAATTTTTTGGCGTCGGGGGTACTTTAATGGTGGAATCAGCAAATATGCATCAATGCAATTTGCATGTTAGAGAGATGACAGGTATGTAACTGGGAAAAATGTCTGCTCCCAAGAATATGGAATGCAGCAAAGCTAATATGTATTACTGGGACTTGGGTAAAAAGCACATATCTTCAGAATGTAGATTTATAAATGAGCAATGCCATGCCTGTGAGAAAGTTGTACACATAGCAACAGCCATGATGATGCCAAATCAGAAAAAAAAAATCTTGTCATCAAGCTTACATGTAGCACCATAAAAGAAGTTAACTTGATTAATCATTTTTTTCTGAGAAAGAAAGTTTAGTTTCCAAAACAAACAATTTTTCTACATATTGTGTAAAGCCATAACCTGCTAAAGTTAATCCATTTAAGGGACATATATAGTACTTGTATTTCTAAAGATTAAGCTCTGAAAAGTTACATATTAAACGTGAAACTGTTTAAACAAGATGTGGGAATTTAAAAGGCACAGAAAGCTACAGAGTACATGTCCTTCAACAGCTTCATAAAGTTAAATCTTGTAAAAGTAATTTATTCAAAATGGGTTTTGTTCTAATGATATGTGAAGTTGCTGTCACTTAGAAGATGAGAGAGATTTGTTGAAATGTGACAGTAGTAATGGGAAACAATATTAAACATGTGTCAGATTGTCATCGGTTCATAGGTGTATACTAGGCTAATGACTACTAGGGTCTTTATAAGCCTAGCTGTGCAACCCAAATGTGCCCCACAAGTTATATGTATTAGGCATTTGTATAGGTGATCATTGTTGGTTAGAACTTGATTTACTCTCTGCCTCTGTCCATCAGAGATGTGGGCGCAAGAGCAGGGGTGAATTTTCAATTTCCCATCCAGTGATCCAATTAAATAGAGTTAGGGAAGAGCTTTGTTTCACATGGCTGGGGAATCTGTTCCACAGAAAGGGAATTCTCTGAGATCTGTATCTCTCTGTCCAGCATATCGTATTTCCATTGCCAGCAAAATTTAGATCTTTAGATCTAGTAGTTATGATGCTGTTTGATTTGCAGATATGCAAAATGTTCATCAGAGTGGTGTCCAAGGATGCCTTGTATGCCAGGTATAGATCACCTGTCAGCCTTCTGCAGCAGACAGAGTATAGAGATGGGGCTTTTATGTGATCATAGGGCTTTTATGTGATCTGCATTGTGTTTATGCCCTGTATTCTTTTTGTAAGAAACCTTTGAAAATATTCTAGTGGCTGCATTATATTCAATGATGGGTCTGATGAGGGCTGAGTATAGTGGTCCCTGGATCCAGATACCATGCACTTACAAACTGAGCAACATAGAAGGATTTCCTTACTACCTTGGATACATGTTTGAAGGCCAAGGTGGTGTTTACATGTGTTCCCAAATCCTTGACTAATGGGTCAACTCTTAGGGGTGTTTTATTAATGATGTAGTTTCCTTGGAGTGGCAGACTTCCCAAAACGTCCTATAATGCATTTCTTAGCATTGAGTTTTAAGTTATGGCTTTGGCACCAGTCATTAGTTTGCGTTGCACCCTCTTGTAAGATGTTAATGTCTTGGGGAGATTCTGTGATTGCTCCCAGTTTGTAATCATCTAAAAACTTGGTCATTGGTCAGCCAGTGGCCTTGACTTCTGAGAAGTAAATGCCAAAGAGGAGTGTGACAAGCACAGATTCTTGAGGGACTTCACTGGTGACTGGCCCCTTTGAGGAGGTGGTCTCACCAGTCCTGACTTCCTGGGACCTGTGAGCCAACTGGCTGTCCATGTTAAATAGAGGTTTATGCCTAATTCTGTAAGTTTGTTAACCCTACCCAAGTGGGATATTGTATGAAATGCCTTAGCCAGGTCAGGGTAGGCAGTGCACATTGTTTTACACTTATCCATTTCCTTGGTGACCTTCTCAAAGAAGTATACCAGGTTCAGTAGGCAGTGACCTTCCTTTGACAAAGCCAGACTGGGATGGATCCATTGTCTGAAGGTCTATTTCTTTGTTGATTATTTCCATAATAATTCTTTCCATGGCTTTGCATATAAGACTAGTCAGACTAATGGGTCTGTATTTTACAGGATCTGTTGATGGTCCACCTTTATGAAGAGGGATGACCATTAGTTAAATAGAAACTCCAGTGGCCCTGATAGGTCATATTTTAGACTGTTCAGGAGGCGTTCCAGGATATTATCAGGCCCACGGAGGCTCTGTTCTTGACCTTGGTGAGTGCTGTCAGGACAAGCTCTGTATTTATAGTTGGAGGGGTTATGTTTAAAGATATTTCTTGGGAGGCAGATGGGGGTGAATAGAGAGTGCAGTTGTAACTGATTTTATCAGCTAGCAGATTTGCTGTATCACCTGGCTCAGTGAAAGTGACACCACTAACCACCAGTTCAGTACACTCCTGTATGCTGACTTTGAGGTTTCTCACATAGCTGAAGAAGGCTTTATAGTTGTTTTTTGCCTGGGAGGCTGTCTTTACCCCAGAATTGGATTTATTGGATGTAATTAGCCCTCTTAGCTCCCTGTTTATCTTGATGAAAGAGTTCTTATCTTTATGGGAGATGCACTTACTGATTTTAGCCATGATATTTTTCCTTTTGTTGTATAACCTGTTTAATCTGGGATGCCACCAGGGTGGTTTCTTTTTGGAGTTAGTTTTGGACATACTTCTGGTACGTATAGCAGCTTCTATGCAGCCATTGACATGGTTGTACAGAGTTTTTGAGAACAATGTTACATAGGCTGCTGTGTTGTCTGGGTTTAGAGGAACATTGAATTTTGACAAATTATCATTTAATAAAAGGTAGTTTGGCTTGGAATAGGTCCTAACTGTTACTGGGTTACCAAGTTGATTTTAATTTCGAAGAACAGAGCTTTATGGTCAGACCTTACCAGGGAGGGCATAACATTGGGGGTGGTACAGTGTTCTCCCATATTTGTGAGTGCGGGGTCCACTATATTAGAACTTCTAGTGGGTGTTTGCACTAGTTGGTTAAGGATGTTAGTATTTAAAAAGTCCAGGAATCTCTGTACCTGTAAATTTGGGGCCATGTAGGATTCCAAGTCTATAGCTGGGTAATTAACACCTCTAGCAAAAGACCAGTCACCAGTGGTACACTGCAGGGTTCTGTGCTGGGCCCCTTACTGTTTGGAATTTATTTCTCAGAGGTCTAGGCAAACTTGAACAGCCTGTGGCTGACCAAGTTCACTGATTGCAAATTGGGAGAAATCAATCCCTCACTGATGTTAATATACTGCAGACAGGGTTAACACAGACAAATGATTGGTGCCAAAGCTACGGATTAAAGCTAAATGCTTAAAAATGCATTATTATTCCCTATTAAGCCCTGCTAATTACATTATAGACAACACCCCCTTAAGTGTAGACCCAGTGGTACATGATCTGAGTACTCAGGTTGATAGCAACCTGAACTTTGACCACCATGTATCCACAGTAGTATGGAAATCCTTCTGTGTGGCGCATCTTATAAGTAAAGGCATCACCTCTTGAACTAAGGATGATATAATTCCATTATACTCGGTCCTCATCAGACCAGTAATTGATTGCAATGTTCCCTTTTGCATGTACCTCACCAGATACCTGTAACAATTGGAGAAACCATAGAGGTTTCTCACCAAGAAATTACAGGTACACAAAACATATGTTACATGGAAAGACTGAAAGGCCCTGTCCATTGTATTCTGTCTCCTGCAGGTTACTAGGGGTGAGCTGTGCCTGGCTTACAGGGCAGTCTCTGACCCAGCCCTGATGGAGGTAGTGTACATTTGTAAATCAAACGGCAGGAGGGTCACTTGCTCCAGGGATGTTAACCTAGGCTCTGACATGAACAGGTCATTCTGGTGAGATAGATACATCTCCCAAAGACTGCCACTTTTCTGGAACAAGCTTTCAGTTCATGTGAAACAGAGCAGCACCTCCCTGACCTTCTTCAAATGTAACCTAGATCAATGGATGGGTAACCGCAAATTCACTCCTTGGGTGGTGCCCATGTCCCTCCTGGACAGTGAAAGTCGAATTTAACTATCAAAGATCCTTAACTCTGTGAACTTCACTCACCTAACCACCGACAATCAGGGCAACGCTGGATAAATATGGCTAGACTTGTAAGGCCTCTACAATCTTTAGCCTAGTATTTATTTATTTTATATTTATTTTTATTTTACATTTGTTAACCAGGAAAATCCAGCTGGACCAGGTCCATTTTCAATGGATGCCCGGGGAGATAAGCTCCACAATTAACATATAGTAAAGTAGTTATGACACGGGTAATGCAGACATGAAAAACAGGTTAATTGTAAGTACACACATAGAAATATTGTTCACAATGGTTCAACTGTGATTGGTAAAGAAGTGATACTTTGATAAAAAATTACATATAACGTACAACTGACCTGACAGAGAAAATACTATTTTTTAAATAAGAGTTACATACAGTTAGTGTTTTACATTTGCTTCTGTTAAGAAGCAGAGAAGAAAAATAATATAACCTGAGCATCCAGATTATAAGGAGGAAAGTTAGATCAATGAGAAAGTGAGACCTAGAGTTTGAGTTGTAAAGAGAAAGGAGAAGAAAGTCAGATGAGACTATCATGTAATACATGGGCAGATCCAGTGTTTTCCTGAGATATGGTTTGGGTAGTTTTTTAAATTGTGTTTATTGTAGTAGAGGTTATATTAGCGGGGAGGTTATTCCTTTTTTAGCTATGGTATGGCAGTATAGGGCTTTGCCAGTAGTATTGTTGGCAGTTGTAATACTGAGAAGAGGTTTATATGATGAGAGAAGAGGGCGACTGGTAGAATAAAGTGTTAACAGCCATTTTAGTGCACAGGTGAATTGTTGGTAGGTGAGTAAGTGAGGAAATTCTAGCCATTGAATTTCTTTTATTGCCTGGCAGTGGTGGGTTCTAAAGGGTGAGTTGGTGGCGAATTTGGCAATTTTATTATAACATGATTCTAGCTTGCCCAGATCTGTTTTTCTAATATGGGTTAGGATTGGCGCTGCATACATAAATGTTGATAAAAAGTGGGTCTGAGCTAAGGTGATTATTGCTTTATCTGTCGGAAGGTTTTTGTGTCTGTAGAGTGTCCCCATTTTCTTATGAACTTTCTGGATTGTTTGTGCTATATGAATATCAAAAGATAGGTTATTATCAATTTCCACCGCTAGGAATTTAGTATGGACTGATGGTGAAATGATGGTGCCGTTTCTGGATGTGATGGAAAAAGTCGAGGGTGTAGATTTGGTTTTATTAGGGGTGAAAAGGAGTAACCTACTATGAACCTATAAGGTCTAGGGTCATGCCAGCCTGAGACACACAGTCAGTGAAATTTATAATGTTTCTCTTCAGGTAGTCAAGGGAAGTATGCCTCGAGTCATTTACACCTGCATGGACTAGGGTGTGTTATACTGGTAACAGCAGTATAGTGATGAGTGCCTCTGTAATTTGGAAGATCATGGCTTCAGATAGGCAACTCACCATTATCTTCTCCTTGTTCAGACTAGTTAAATGAGAATCATTATGTCTTACAACGGAGTCCCTTATGACTAGAGTCCTGGGAAGTGTGTTTGCTTGCCTACAGGCTTTGTGTTTGAGCTGCACTGATTGAAGCTGTAAGTATGGTGTTAGGTGTTGCTTTTGTTGATTGCTTTTGAGTTTTCTGAGGGTAATCTTTGCTGATGGGAGTTCTAGGGGTCATTTTTGTTTAGGAAAGATTGCATTTAAGTGCCTTATATTTTGGTCTATGTGTGTTTTGTGCTGTATGTGTGGTTTTGACAAGCTGATGTGTGCTTGTATGTGAGAATTTAGCATTGTGATACTGCGTATGTACACTTCTTGCATATACTGTATCTGTTACTTTAAGGATTAAGTGGTTGTTACTAAACATGAGACAGTTGCTACATTTGTCTGAATATACTCATGTCAGCCAGGCTGGCTGCAGAGAAATTAGGAAATTGCATATCCATATTGTCCTGTCCCCCAATTGGTTACAAGGGTGTGGCATACACGAGTTTAACAGAGGGCTACTAAACGTGCTTTTGGGGGAGGTTGGCGGCAAGCTAGGCTATAAAATGCTAAATTTAACAGTATTGCCTTTGTCATGCAAAGTAGCTGCTAGCTGCTTTAAGCTTGTCAG
This sequence comes from Protopterus annectens, assembly GCF_019279795.1. NCBI lineage: Eukaryota > Metazoa > Chordata > Ceratodontiformes > Protopteridae > Protopterus > Protopterus annectens. The sequence goes on from NC_056748.1 coordinate 610,164,963, forward strand.
TTTGCAAGGTATTTGCTCTGTATGTACTTCTTAACCAGGTACCTCTTTATGGACAGTTCTAAATGGAAAATTTGCTTCTACATATGTACATCTGTACTGAGAACTGGCACTGTGTGCACCTCCATGCCAAATTTATGCCAACACTGTAATATAGAAAACTGACTACTGAGCCCTCTGGCTAATAAAATAAACATACTTGGAGCCATTTTGTGCCTTTCCAACTCAAATAGACCAGGCAAACACCTTTTTCGACTAGATGAATAATCCCAGTCCTTCTGATGTGAAAGGACAATAGAAGAGTGCCTAAAGTGCAGTGATACCACAAGCAAACTTAAACTTACGGAAAGGCAGTAAGTAATTCAAGACATCAAAAGCAGTGTACTTTAAGCAGCTTATAAAACTGTGATTATTCAGTAAAGGTACCTTGCTTTGTGAAAATGAGCTAAGAGCCACTCAGTTGTGCAGAATTTATATAGGCACTAAAATAAGGTAAGTAGATTAATGAGCCCTCTGGCCAATAAAATGACTACACACAGGAATCCCTAGTGTGTTTACCCAACCTTTACAGACTAGCCTACCACCCACTGCCAATAGATGAAAAATCCTCAGTCCTTTGAGTTTGCTAGAGTATAGAAATATGGTATTTTTATCCAACAACTAGCTAGATAATGAATTCAGAGCAAGTAGATCAGACATAAGCACATAGAAAGGCAAGTAAATCATTTAACATACCAACAGCAGTGTAGAAATGGAGGAGCATGTAAAGCTCAATTTACAGTAAGGGTGGGCAGGTTAAGCATGACCAGGTATAAAAAGCAAAGTAAGCAATGGGACGGTGGGCGGGAAAATCACCAGCAGGGAGTCACCAGCAGTGTTGTATTTTTTGCAGGCCTCAAGTCTTATCAGAAAAGACAAAGCCAAAGGTATACTCTGTGTATTTAAGTATCACTCAAGAAACAAATTAACCAATGGAAAAAAACACATGAAATGTGCAGCCTGGGTAATTTAAGTGTCTGATCTACTGGCAGTTTTTAGAACAAAAACACTAGGCTAAACACATTTCTCTAAACAAGAAACAAAATGGAACAGATAAAACAGAAAACAGCTCTATCAGTTTAAGCAGCTGTGCAGACTCAAAAAAGTTTACATTCCTTGCTTTTTTATTACAAATCATTGTCAGGGGGTCACCAACAGTGCAGACTTTGAGTCCTATTAGAAAAGGCCACAGATATTTTGTGTATTTAAGTATCACTCAAGAAACAAATTAACCAATGGAAAAAAAAGCACAGGCAATGTTCAGCCTGGATAATTTAAGTGTCTATCTGTCACATAGAAAAAAAAAAACAGGTTCTCAAAACAGGAAACAAAATGAAAGCAAGGTTTAGCTCTTTGTACCAAGCCCTTTGTACCAGGAAAACCCAAATAAGGGTTAAACTTGAAACCTTAGATTATTCAAACAGTTTGGAAGCAGTACAAGTTGAACTTTGGAATTTGATGGGTTTGTTTGATGTGTTACTTACAGATTTGGCATTGGTTACTGAGATGAGGAGGAAAATATGTAGGAGCAGAAAGAAGCTATACATCCACTCTGTATCTACCCCTTCTTTTATCCTCTTGCTCCTCTCTCATCCATGCCTAATTTTGCCTTCATCCTATTTCCCCTCTACCTTCTGTCTCCTGATCTTATCCTCTTCCATATTGCTATCTCACCGTCTTATCCTCTTGTACTGACTACCGACTAACCACCTTCTTTTTTTCTCTTTTTTCACCAGTCTGCAAACCCAAGTCTGACCCACCCCCCCCCCCCCCCTCACTGCCAACCAATTTGGAGGGTTAGAAAAACTATAACAATTAAAAAAAGACCTACAAACTTCACTGCAGAGGGAAATCTCTGCATACATCCTGCCGGACACTCCAACCCTGTAACTAGATATTCATTGTTCTTATTACCTAATGTATATACAAACTGTATTGCATACCTAAATATTAGTAAGTTGTTTTTTTTTAGCCAACGGCACCTCGTACATCACCACTGCTCAACTGCAACCCCTCATAAACCCCCCAGCTCTCTAGTCTCTTCAGTCTATGCCCAAACTGGAATTCCTGATCAACTTTCTCTACTGCAGGAACTGCAAGATAATTCCATTCTCCTTTCTGTATTGTACTTGTCCCTAGGTCCCTAACTACTTCCAGTAATTGTAGTGCTTTGCCTCTACCTGTTCTTCTGTACTCAATTCTCCCATCCCTAGCAAACTATCCTCTCATTAATCTAAACCTTCTGTTCAAGTTTTTTTCTTCTACTTTACAGAATCTTAGTACTTCCTACTCGTCACCATTCTTCCCCTCCCCTACCCTCTGTACCAGCAAATCACTCTAACAGACTTATCTGCATTTCAGATTGTTTTTCGTAGATAGTTTCTACTTGTCCTGGATCAACCTGCTCCATTCGTCCTCTCTCTGCTCAAGCTCATGCTGCTTCTCTACCTTACCCCTATTACCACCCACCCCTCTATAATCCCACATTTTCACAACCAATCAGATCTTACCCCTCATTCCAGGCCCCTCCCACCATCCAACATACTCTATATACCTCCCACCCACACTCACTAATCCCATCCCCCCCTCCCCATAATAGTCCCACTAACCTTCCACTACTCACTCACCACCCTACACAGCCTACTCCACACCCATTGCTATGTGCCAACATCATCTCTTATCCTTTCTCTCTTCACCTCTCCTACCTCTCCTCCTGTCACACTCAACGTCACCTGCATCTCAACTACACTACAACAGCCTACGCTAGAAACACTGTTAGACACTATTCCTTTCTTATATTGCCCACTCTGTTCTCCTGCACTGATCACACTCTCTCCAAAATCAAATTCCCACCAAACACTCTTCCACATCATAAAAGCAGACTGAAATTTCTCTCACCTTACCCCACTAAATCACTAGTACTCCACCTCTACAGCGCTCTTAGACTCTCAAACAACATTCACCCAACTCTGGCTCACTCAACAACTAATCTACTTCCACTAGCACGACTACCCACACTCCTGCAAGTAACTAACCCTAGCGTCAGACTTCTTTCCTTCTACTCAGTTAACATGCACAGCATTCTTAAAAAGACAACTGAGTTTCACTTTTGGATAGCCCAATACTCCCCCAACATAATCTCTCTCTGAAACATGGTTGAAACTGCACAACATAGATAAAGAATTTCTTCCCCCTGGCTACAACACCCTACAGCTTGATAGAACGCACAAGGTGAAGGTGTAACCATTATGTACTCATTCTAACCTTATCCCCCTAACCCAACCCACCCAAACTCATCATTGCTAATTGCATACTAAACAACCACAAAACCCTAACAATAGCTGCTATCTGTATACCCCCTGGAAACAACATACTCTTTTTAGAACAGATTCTTCATTGGACAGCCATTCGTATACCTAATGAAACTGTCATGTTAGGTGATGTTAATATTAATTGTCTTGCCCTAATCTCCAACTTCTCTACCACCAGTATACACCTTTATAGCTACACCCAACTTATTTTTTCTCCCACTTTTCTTCACAAAGCCACAAACTTCAGTTCTACCCTTGACTGGATTCTTGTTTCCCATCCTAACCTCTACCACCACCCGAATCCCTGCCAGACTCTATTAGTGATCAGCCCCCCATATGCATCAAAAAATACTTAGCCAACTCATCTGACCTCATAAATTCAAGGAATGCAGTAAGCTAACCAATTTCAGCCATGAAACTTTTAACAACTACCTCTCCGCAACTGACTGATCGATCCTCTCTCTTTTGAAGCCTTTCTCCAATTTAACTCCGTTTTCCTAAACACTTTAATAAACTCCTTAGCCCCTCCCAGAACTGTCAGAGTCAAATCACACTGCTCTTCCTGGCTCATCAAGTCAACCCTCTCCCTCATCCAAAACAGTGATTCTGCATGGAAACTCTGAATAAAGATAAAATCACACCCACACTTCCAAAAATATAGGGAAGTCCGTAACCTGCCCAAAAAACATATAAAAATTGACAAAAAAGACTTTTAACACACACCGCTAACTGCACAACCAAGTAATCCCAAAACCTTCTGGAATACAATCAACCAAATTCTCCACCCCGAAAATCCATCTACACCTAACCCCCGTCCTAATAACTCACCCCAAGTAACTGCATCCATCTTCAATACCTACTTCATGGATAAAATTAGCAAACGTATGCCATCTTCCAACCCAAGCAATCCCTCACCTCCTTCCACTCCCACAACAAAACTGCCCTTTCTCACTAACTCCTGTCCCTACTAGCTACATTAAAAATCTTCTTCTTAAACTCAAACCATGCTCTCCATCAGCTGACAGCCTGCCATCTCTCTTCCTAAAGGCCACTGCCAACTCCATTGCATACCCTGTTTCCAGCCTCATTAACTGCTCAATCTCAGAATCCACTGCCCCAACTCTCTGGAAGAAATTCCACACCATACCTATCCACAAAGGTGGAAATTCTGTTGAACTTCCTAATTATCACCCAACTTCCATACTTACTCCCCTCTCTAAAATTCTTGAGCATTGTATGCATAAACAAATCCTGTCTTATCTCACTCAAGAAAACCTCGTGACCCCTACCCAGCATGGCTTCCAGCCCCACCACTGCTCTCATTTCCTTTACTAACTCCATCTCCCTAGCCAGATACAGTATCCTGCCTCTTCTTGGATCTCTCCAAAGCTTTGACACTGTCCCCCACTCCATCCTGCCCTCCAAACTTTCTCAGTTAAACCTGTCTCCTGATACTGTCTCCTGGTTTACCAGTTAACTCACTAACAGACAGCAATCAGTCAAATGGCTTTCCACTATATCTCCCTTTCTCCCTATAAAAATGGGCATCCCACAAGGCTCAATCCTAGGCCCCCTTCTTTTTTAACATCTTTACTAATCAACTCCACACATTCTGTCCTCAGTCATCCCTCATACAGTACGCAGATGAGTCCTCTGTTATAACCATTGCTGACAACCCCTCTGAACTGCTCACCCTCATTCAAACCTCCATTAACCTCACTGAAACTTGGCTTACTAACAACCAACTTATGCCTAACCCTAAAAAGACAAAACTCCTACTATTCCTACCTAAATCTCTTTACCATCCTCTTTTATCATCTGTTCCCTTAACAACACCTCTATCTCATCTGAACCCCACACAAAGCTCCTTGGAGTAATTCTCGATGACCAACTTAAATTCCACCTCCATGTACACCACTGCATTAAAAAAAAGACAAAAGAGAAAGCTCCTTACCCCCATCTCCAGAATCTCATTAATCCAGGCTTATCTTCTTCCAAACCTCTTCTACAGCTCCCAAATCCTTACTAACTTGCATCCCTGTCTACTATCCAAACTTGAAACCACATAAAACAAAGTTGCCAGATTCGCATTCAACCTGCCACCAAAATCACACCACTGTCTTGCTCACCAAACTTTCAGCTGGTTAGAGTTTCCAGACCAACTCTTATTTACTCAACTTCTCATCATCCACACTAATTCTTGCCATAGCATTTCCTCTCATCTCTCTCTATAACCCACCATGTTCCTTCAGAAGCTCAGACAGATTTCTCTTACAGATTTATAAACCTATAAAATCTTTTTGGACAAACTCTCTACAGCCATCTTCTTGTTCTGTCGTGGAATAAGCTTCCCATGCCCCTCAGAAATATTACCCATGCTCATGAATTTAAGACAACTCTCAGAAATTACCTGTAGAGTGCCTGGAGATGCCACTGCCATCATCCCACTTGCTTCATTCCCGCTCTCCTCCATTATTCTTCTCCCTCCCTCTCTTTCCTTCCCCACATTTTTGCCGTCTTCTCTAACTTTTTGTGTATTATAATGGTACACAACTACTGTTGTCCAAACACCTCCAAATTCTTGCCCTAGTAATCTGACTCTAACTTCCTTCTAGTAATCTGACATTCACTCTTTCTTCTACCCACCTCTCCTATTTCCCCTCACACTCTAACTTGCCAAACTTACTTCTATAATTATCATACTCTACCATTATGATCAGTTCTTCTGCATTCTGTCACTTTCTTATACCCACCTCCTCAGTACTTGCTAGTAATTTGAAATGCCTCATTTGCTAAGTTCCCTTACTTGTACTGTTTGTCATCAGTTTTACCACATTTTTAAATACACTTTTTTATATTTTACTCCTCATGTTAATTTTTGTACTTGCATAATTTGTACTGTGAATGTTTTACTTGCTTAATTTGTACTGTGAAT